>NC_048233.1:31045865-31046152 GCF_002007445.2 Ailuropoda melanoleuca
TTCCTAACTTATCTCAAAATATAAACCTACTCTTTTCTCCCTATGTAAGGCCTATTTCAATTTGGAAACCTGAAGTCAGGGGTGGTAGCAGGGGAAATCTGGTTTCTTTTGCAGCCCATAATCAACTCCTCTTAAATTGCTGCCTGCTCTTTCTGACACCTCCAGTGTCTGGCTAAGGGGTAGAAAGAATTAGGAAGAATGGGCATGGCCTTGCATGATATGGCCAAGCTTAATAGATACTCAAAATTGCCATTTCCTTTTGTAGAAAGTTTTTGAGATTACTTAGA
>NC_048233.1:31049063-31142546 GCF_002007445.2 Ailuropoda melanoleuca
ATTTCTGCTCTAATCTTGGTCAACTCCTTCCTTGTCAGTGGGTTAGGCCTGTCCCTCTGTTGCTGTTCCAGTTTCTTGAGGTGAGAATATAGAAACTGCATTTTAGATTTTTCTATTCTTTTGAGTGAGGCTTGGATGGCTATGTATTTCCCCCTTAGGACTGCCTTTGCAGTATCCCATAGGTTTTGGACCGTTGTGTATTCATTCTCGTTGGTCTCCATAAATTGTTTAATTTGTTTTTTGATTTCCTGGTTTATCGAGTCATTCTTGAGCAGGATGGTTCTTAGCCTCCAAGTGTTTGAGTTTCTTCCAGGTTTTTCCTTGTGGTTGAGTTCCAATTTCAGAGCGTTGTGGTCTGAGAATATGCAGGGGATAATTTCAATCTTTTGGTATTGGCTGAGACCTGTTTTGTGTCCCAGAGCATGATCTATTCTTGAGAATGTTCCATGGGCATTTGAATAGAATGAGTATTCTTTGGTTCTGGGGTGTAGTGTTCTATATATATCTATGAGGTCCAACTCGTCGAGTATGGCATTCAAAGCCTTTGATTCTTTGCTTAGTTTTTGCCAGGGTGTTCTGTCTATTTCTGATAGTGGGGTGTTGAGGTCCCCTACTATTACTGTGTTCTTATCTATATGTCTCTTTATTTTGGTTAAGAGTTGGCTTGTGTATCTTGCTGCTCCCCTGTTGGGGGCATATATATTAATAATTGTCATATCCACTTGTTGAATACTTCCTTTAAGAATAATATAGTGCCCTTCTGTATCTCTCTCTATGGCCTCTAGTTTAAAATCCAGTCTATCTGATATGAGAATTGCTACTCCAGCTTTCTTTTGAGGTCCATTTGCGTGGAAGATGGTACTCCATCCCCTTACTCTAAGTCTGAATGCATCTTTGGGTTCAAAATGAGTCTCTTGTAGACAGCAAATGGATGGGTCATGTCTTTTTATCCAATCTGCAACCCTGTGGCGTTTTATGGGAGAGTTTAAGCCATTTAGATTGATAGAGATTATTGACAGATATGATTTTAATGATGCCATTTCTCTTTAAAGTCTTTGTATCGGTTGTGACTTGCTGCTCTGTATCACTCTTGGGGCCTTTTTACCTTTATAGAGCCCCCCTTAATATCTCCTGTAGGGCTGGTTTCGTGGTTACGAAATTGGTTAATGATTGGCGATTTTGGAACGTCTTTATTTCTCCATCAATTCTGAATGACAGCTTTGCTGGATAAAGGATCCTTGGCTGCATGTTTTTCTCTGAAAGAGCTTTAAAAATGCCCCCCCAAGCCTTTCTCTCATTCCAGGTCTCTGTAGACAGGTCTGACGTAATCCTGATACCTTTGCCTTGGTACGTGAGAAATTTCTTTGCCCTGGCCGCTTTCAATACTGTATCCTTGGATCTAATATTTGCGAATTGCACTATGACATGCCGTGGCGTAGGTTTGTCCTGGTTGAGCTTGGATGGGGTCCTCTCTGCCTCTTGGACACGAATGCTTGTTTCCCTTGCTAGATTAGGGAAGTTTTCAGCTACAATTTGTTCAAATATCTCTTCTAGACCTCTGTTTTTCTCCACCCCTTCAGGGATGCCGATGATTCTGACATTGGATCGTTTCATAGAGTCAGTAATCTCCCGTAATCTACATTCGTGGGCGTGGATTTTTTTAAGACCAGCTTCTATTTTCGTTTTTTCTTCTACTAACCCATCCTCCAATTCGCTAACGCGTTCCTCTGCCTCGGTGACCCTGGCCGTCAGAGCCTCTAGTTTTGACTGCATTTGGCTCATAGAATTTTTAATTTCTGTCAGATTCGCTCTCATTTCTGCCCTTAGGGATTCTATATTCTCAGTAACATTTTCGTTAATACTTTTTTCAAGTCTACTCATCATCTTGACCATTGTTGCTCTGAATTCCATTTCTGATAATTGGGATACATCCATATGTGTTAATTCTGTGGCAGAGGCCACAGACTCATTATCTTTTCTTTGCTGGGGGGGGACTTCTCCTTCTCATCATTCTGATGAGGAGAGATTGCAGGGTTGTCCAGAGCCCAAATTATTGACTGGGACCCAGGCCGTGCGCCCTTCTTTTATAGAGATCTTATGGATGTGGGCTTCTTCTTTAAAGATTTTATTTATTTATTTGAGAGAGAGAGATAGACAGCAAGAAAGGGAACCCAAGCAGGGGAGTGAGAGAGGAAGAAGCAGGCTCCCAGCGGAGAAGCCCGATGAGGGACTCCTTTCCGGAACGCTGTGATCACACCCTAATCCGAGGACAGGCGCTTAATGACTGCGCCACTCAGGCGCCCTGCGTTGTGGGCTTCTTGATTTTTCAGCCTGCCTTCTGGGGGGAGGCCTGCCGCGCCGGTACTCAGGAAGCCCTGTTTGGGTAGAGTCTCCATGTCCCCTGCGAGGGGGGATGGGGATGGGCACCATGTGAGCCTGTATTTCCGGGCTTTTGTTCTCTGGCGGTTTCCCCTGGCGGTCTGCTGTGCCTCTTCTGAGAGTCAGAGCAGCAGCGGCCGAAATTCAGCCTCTGTCACAGAACAGAGGGATTGTGGCCCGTTCTCCACTGATGTTCTGGCCACTTTAACCCTGTTTCTGCTGGTGCTGCTCAACCCTGCAGCATCCCGGGCTGTGCGCCTCACACCCGGCGTCCCAGCTGTCACTTCCAGGGCCGGTGCGTCTCTGTCCTTTGTGTTTCTAACCCCGCCAGCTGCCAGCCGCCAGCCGCCCCGCGCGTGCTCCCGGAGCTCCCCCTCTCAGCCTGCTGTCTCGCGGGTGCCGTCCATGAGTCTGCGCTCTACCCGTGCAGGTGGCCTGCCAGCCGCCGGCTGCCCCACGTGCGCTCCCGGAGCTCCCGGTCTCAGTCTGGATCCAGTGAGCACACCGGAGTTCCAGAGCTCCGTGAGAAGTTTGGTGGTGCACGCTCCCGGCTCTCAGTCTCAGAGTGCAGTCTCGAGGGTGCGGGTCCGCGGTCCGCCCGCTCCCTGGTGCAGGTGGCCCACCAGCCGCCAGCCACCCCGCGTGCACTCTCGGAGCTCCCGGTCTCAGTCTGGATCCAGGGAGCACCCTGGAGTTCCATAGTTCCGTGAGATGCTTGGTAGCGTGCGCTCCCAGCTCACGGTCTCAGTCTGCTGTCTCAAGGGTGCGGGTCCGCGGTCTGCCCGCTCCCCCGTGCAGGTGGCTACCGTTTCCTGGGGCCCTGACACAGTGGCTCCCTCCCCCTTCTGTTTATCTTCTGATATCTGTGCGCGGTTTCACGGCTCCCCGCTTCGTACCTCAAAACTCAGAGCTGGAGATGTTCATTTGTAGAGATGCAGATGTATCTTCCTGTGTCTCAGGCTGATTCCGTGGATGTTCCTGCTAGTCTGGTACCTATCCAGCTCAACTCAGGGGGCTGGCTGAAAAAGGGGTCCCCTACTCCTCCGCCATCTTAACTCCTGCATCCTTAGTTTTTGATGAAGTGTTCCATGATTCATTATTTGCATATAACACCCAGTGCTCCATGCAATATATGCCCTCCTTAATACCCAAAACCAGCCTATCCCATTCCCCCTCCCCCTCCCNTTCCCCTCTGAAGCCCTCAGTTTGTTTCCCAGTGTCCATAGTCTTTCATGGTTCATTCCCCCTTCTGTTTACCCCCCCTTCATTCTTCCCTTCCTTCTCCTAACGATCTTCCTGCTATTTCTTATGTTCCATAAATGAGTGAAACCATATAATTGTTTTTCTCTGCTTGACTTATTTCACTTAGCATAATCTCCTCCAGTCCTGTCCATGTTGCTGTAAATGTTGTGAAATCGTTCTTTCTGATGGGTGAGTAATATTCCATTGTAGATATGGATCACAGCTTCTTAATCCAGTAATCTTTTGAGGGGCATCTCGGCTCCTTCCACAGTTTAGCTATTGCGGACAATGCTGCTATGAACATTGGGATGCATACGGCCCTTCTCTTCACTACGTCTGTATCTTTGGGGTAAACACCCAGTAGTGCAATTGCTGGATCATAGGGTATCTCTATTTTTAACTTTTTAAGGGACCTCCACACTGTTTTCCAAAGTGGCTGTACCACCTTGCATTCCCACCAAGAGTGTAAGAGGGATCCCCTTTCTCCACATCCTCTCCAACATTTGTTTTTCTTGTCCTGTCAGTTTTTGCCATTCTAACTGGCGTAAGGTGGTATCTCAGTGTGGTTTTGATTTGAATTTCCTTGATGGCTAATGATTTTGAACATTTTTTCATGTGTCTGTTAGTCATTTGTATGTCTTCATTGGAAAAGTGTCTGTTCATATCCTCTGCCCATTTTTTGATTTGTTTCACATGTATTGAGTTTGAGGTTCTTTATAGATCTTGGATTCAGTCTTTTTTTTTTTTTTTTTAAAGATTTTATTTATTTATTTGACAGAGATAGAGACAGCCAGAGAGAGAGGGAACACAAGCAGGGGGAGTGGGAGAGGAAGAAGCAGGCTCACAGCAGAGGAGCCTGATGTGGGGCTCGATCCCACAACGCCGGGATCACGCCCTGAGCCGAAGGCAGACGCTTAACCGCTATGCCACCCAGGCGCCCCTGGATTCAGTCTTTTATCTGTAGTGTTATTTGCAAATATATTCTCCCATTCCGTGGGCTGCCTCTTAGTTTTTTTGACTGTTTCCCTGGCTGTGCAGAAGCTTTTTATCTTGATGAAATCCAAGTTCATTTTTTCTTTTGTTTCTCTTGCCTTTGGAGATGTGTCACGAAAAAAGTTGCTGTGGCCGATGTCAAAGAGGTTGCAACCTGTGTTCTCCTCTAGGATTTTGATGGATTCCTATCTCACGTTGAGGTCTTTCATCCATTTGGAGTTTATCTTTGTGTATGGTGTGAGTTGGTCAAGTTTCATTCTTTTGCATGTAGCTGTCCAATTTTCCTAGCACCATTTATTGAAGAGCTGTCTTTTTTCCACTGGATGTTTTTTTCCTGCTTTGTGAATGATTAGTTGCCCATAAAGTTGAGGACCCATTTCTGGAGTCTCTATTCTGTTCCATTGGTCTATGTGTCTGGTTTTTTTTTGCCAGTACCATGCTGTCTTTGTGATCATAGCTTTGTAGTATAGCTTGAAATCAGGCAACGTGATGCCCCAGCTTTGTTTTCCTTTTCAACATTTCCTTGGCGATTCGGGGCCTTTTCTGGTTCCACACAAATTTAAGGGCTGTTTGTTCCATTTCTTTGAAAAATGTCATTGGTATTTTGATCGGGATGGCATTGAAAGTGTAGATTGCTCTGGGTAGCATAGACATTTTACTGTGTTTATTCTTCCTATCCATCAGCATGGAATATTTTTCCATCTTTTTGTGTCTTCTTCAATGTCTTTCGAGAGTGATCTGTAGTTCCTAGAATATAGATCCTTTACGTCTCTGGTTAAGTTTATTCCGAGATAACGTATGATTTTTGGTGCTATTGTAAAAGGAATGGATTCCCTAATTTCTCTTTCTTCAGTCTCATTGTTCGTGTATAGAAATGCAACTGATTTCTGAGCATTGATTTTGTATCTGGCCACATTACTGAATTGCTCTATAAGTTCTAGTAATTTGGGGGTGGAGTCTTTTGGGTTTTCCATATAGAGTATCATGTCATCTGCAAAGAGAGACAGTTTGACTTCTTCTTTGCCAATTTGAATACCTTTTGTCCCTTTTTGTCGTCTGATTGCTTTTGCAAGGAATTCTAGTACAATGTTGATAATAATGGCGAAAGTGGGCATCCTTGTCGTGTTCCTGATCTTAAGGGAAGGGCTTTCAGCTTTTTCCCATTGAGAATGATATTCTCTGTAGGTTTTTCATAGATGGTTTTTATGAAATTGAGGATTGTACCCTCTATCCCTATACTCTGAAGGATTTTAATCATGAAATAATGCTGTATTTTGTCAGATGCTTTTTCTGTATCAGTTGAGAGGATCTAATGGTTCTTGTCTCTTTTCTCCTTGATATGGTCTGTCACACTGATCGATTTGCAAATGTTGAACCACCCTTGCATCCCAGGGATGAATCCCACTTGGTCATGTTGGATAATCCTTTTAATGTACTGTTGGATCCTATTAGCTAGGATGCTGTTAAGAATTTTGGCGTCCATATTCATCAGGGCTATCGGTCTTAATTCTCCTTTTTGATTGGGTCTTTGCCTGGTTTGGGGATCAAGGTAATACTGGCCTCATAGAATGAGTTTGGTAGTTTTCGCTCTATTTTTTGAAACAGCTTCAGGAGAACAGGTATTATTTCTTCTTTGAATGTTTGGTAGAATTCCCCAGGGAATCCGTCAGGCCCTGAACTCTAGTTTTTTTGGAGGTTTTTAATCACTGCTTCAATCTCTTCATAAGTAATCAGTCTGTTTAAATAATCAGTTTCTTCCTGTTTGAGTCTTGGTAGTTTATAGGTTTCCAGGAAGGCATCCATCTCTTCCAGGTTGTTTAATTTATTGTCATAAAGTTGTTGATAAAAGTTTCCAATGATCCTTCCTATTTCTGGTGTTGGTCGTGATCTCTCCCCTTTCATTCATAATTTTATTAATTTGGGTCCTTTCTCTATTCTTTTGAATAAGTTTGCCAGTGGCTTATCGATCTTAATTATTCTTTCAAAGAACCAGCTTCTGGTTCTGTTGATCTGCTCTACTGTGCTCCTGGCTTCTAATTCATTGATCTCTGCTCTAATCTTGATCACCTGCCTTCTTGTGTGTGGGTTAGGCCTGTTCTTCTGTTGCAGCTCCAGCTTCTTGAGGTGAGAATATAAAAACTGCATTTTTGATTTTTCTTTTGAGTGAGGCTTGGATGGCTATGTATTTTCCCCTTAGGTCTGCCTTTGTAGTGTCCTATAGGTTTTGGACCAATGTGTTTTCATTCTCATTGGTCTCCAAAAATTGCTTAATCTGATTTTTAATTTCCTGGTTTACCCAATCATTCTTGAGCAGGATGGTTCAGTCTTTTGGTATCAGTTGAGACCTGTTTTGTGATCCAGTATATGGTCTATTCTGGAGAAAGTTCCATGTGCATTAGAATATGCAGGGAATAATCTCAGTCTTTTGGTATCAGTTGAGACCTGTTTTGTGATCCAGTATATGGTCTATTCTGGAGAAAGTTCCATGTGCATTTGAAAAGATGGAGTATTCTGTTCTGGGGTGTAGTGTTCTGTATATATCTATGAGGTCCATCTGGTCCAGTATGTCATTCAAAGTTCGTGTTTCTTTGTTGATTTTCTGCTTAGGTGATCTGTCTATTGCTGAGAGTGGGTGTTGAGTTCCCCTGCTATTAACGTATTCTTATCTATATGTCTCTTTATTCTGGTTAGAGTTGGTTTGTGTATCTAGCTCCTCCCCTGTTGGGGGCATAGATATTTATAATTGTCATATCCACTTGTTGGATACATCCTTTTAGAATAATATAGTGTCCTTCTGTATCTCTAACTACTGTCTTAGTTTAAAATCTAATCTGTCTGATATGAGAATTGCTACCCCAGCTTTCTTTTGAGGTCCATTGGCATGAAAGATGGTATTCCATCCCTTTACTTTCAGTTTGGATGTATCTTTACGTTCAAAATGAGTCTCTTGTAGACAGCAAATGGATGGGTCATGTCTTTTTATCCGATCTGCAACCCTGTGGCATTTTATGGGAGCATTTAGGCCATTTACATTGAGAGTGATTATTGAGAGTTATGATTTTAATGATTCCATGTTGCCTGTAAAGTCTTTGTTTCTATAGATTGTAACTTTCTGTTCTGTATCACTCTTGGGGTTTTTACTTTTATAGAATGCCCCTTAATATTTCTTGTAGGGCTGGCTTGGTGGTCGCATACTCTTTCAGTTTCCGCCGGTCTTGCAAGGTCTTTGTCTCTCCATCAATTCTGAATGACAGCCTTGCTGGATAAAGGATCCTTGGCTGCATGTTCTTTTCAGTTAGAGCTCTGAAAATACCTTGCCAACCTTTCCTGGCTTGCCAGGTTTCTGTAGACAGGTCTGATGTTATTCTGATGTTTCTCCCTCTGTTCATGAGGATTTTCTTCCCCCTGGCCGCTTTCAAGACTGTATCCTTGGATCTAATATTTGCAGATTGCACTATGATGTGACATGGTGTAGGTCTGTTCTCATTGAACTTGGGAGGGTTCCTCTCTGCCTCTTGGACACAAATGCTTGTTTCCTTTACCAGATTAGGGAAGTTCTAAGCTACAATTTGTTCAGGTATCTCTTATAGGCCTCTCTCTTTCTCCACCCCCTCGGGGATGCTGATGATTCTGACATTGGAATGTTTCATTGAGTCAGGAATCTCCCGTAATCTACATTCTTGAGATTGGATTTTTTTGAGCCAAGTTTCTGTTTTTTCCCTCTCTTCCACCATCCCATCTTCCAATTCACTAATTCGTTTTTCTGCCTCATTTACCCTGGCCATCAGAGCATCTAGTTTAGACTGCATTTGATTCATAGCATTTTTAATTTCTTCCAGATTTGCTCTCATTTCCGCCCTTAGAGATTCTATTTTCTCATTCATATTTTTGTTAATATTTTTTTCAAGCCTGCACATCATCTTGACCATTGTTACTCTGAACTCCATTTCTGACAATTTGGTTATATCTATATCCATTAGCTCTGTGGCAGAGGCCACAGACTGTATCTTTTCTTTGTTGGGGGGGATTTCTCTTCCTCATCATTCAACTGAAAAGTTTATCAATTTTTTTATCTTTTCAAAGAAGCAGCTCCTGATTTCATTGGTCTGTTCTACTGGTTTTGTTTGTTTTAGTTTCTTTCTTTTTTTTTAAATTTCTGCTCTGATCTTTATTATTTCCTTCCTTCTACTGGTTGTGGGTTTTGTTTGTTCTTCTTTTTCAAGCTCCTTTAGGTGTTGGTTTATTTTAGATATTTCTTGCTTCTTGAGATAGGTCTATATTGCTATAAATTTTTCTCCTAGAACAGCTTTTGCTGTATCCCAAAGATATTGGACTGTTGTGTTTTCATTTTCATTTGTCTCCATGTATTTTTTTGCTTTCTTTGATTTCTTGGTTGACCCATTCGTTGTTTAGTAGCATGTTATTTAACCCCCATGTGTTTATATTCTTTCCGGATTTATTCTTGAGGTTGATTTCTAGTTTCATAGTGTTGTGGTCAGAAAGGATGCATGGAATAACTTCAGTTTTTTTGGATTTGTTGAGTCTTGTTCTGTGGCCTAACATGTGATCTCTTCTGGAGAATATTCTATATGCACTTGAAAAGAATTCACATTCTCCTGTGTGGTGATGGAATGTTCTAAATATATCTTACATCCATATGGTCCAGTGTGTCATTCAGAGCCACTCTTTCCTTGTTGATTTTCTGTTTGGATGATCTATCCATTGATGTAAGTGGGTTGTTAAATTCCCTTATCATTATTGTATTATGATCAATTCCTTCCTTTATGTTTGTATTAATTTCTTTATGTATTTGCGTGCTCCCATGCATAATTTGCAGTTGTTATATTTTCTTTATGGATTGTTCCCTTTATGATTATGTAATGATCTTCTTTCTGTCTTGTTATAGTCTTTGTTTTAAAGACTTTTTTCCCGATATAAGTATTGCTACCCCAGTTTTCTTTTCACTTCCATTTGGTTGATAGATCCTTCTCCATTCCTTCACTTTTGATCTACATGTATTTTTAGGTCTAAAATGAGTCTGTTGTAAGTAGCATATAGATGGGTCTTGCTTTTTTAACCCATTTCATCCCCCTGTATCTTTTGATTGGAGGGTTTAATGTATTTGTGCTCAGAGTAATTATTGATAGGTATGTACTTATTGCCATTTTGTTACTTGTTTTATGGTTGTTTTTGTAGGTCTCTGTTCCTTCTCTTGCTCTCTTATGGTTTCCTGGCTTCAGTGATATCCTTGGGTTTTTCTTTAGTTTTTGCATATCTATTACTGGGTTTTGATTTGTGGTTATCCTTATAGTCCCCTTTAGCATTTCTCATAGAGCTGATTTAGTGGTCATAAATTCCTTTAACTTTGGTTTTTCTGGGAAGTGATCTTTATCTCTCCCTCTGGTCTGGATGATAGCCTTGCTGGATAGAGTATTCTTGGCTGCAGGTTTTTTCTTTCAGTACATTGAATATGTCATGCTACTGCCTTCAGGCCTGTGAAGTTTCTGCTGAAAAATAGCTGATAACCTTATGGGATTTCCCTTGTATTCAGCTGTTTTCTTTTGCTGCTTTTAAAATTGTCTTTATATCACTACTTTTTACCATTTTAATTGCTGCGTGTCTTGGTGTGGACCTCCTGGGTTGTTTTTGTTGGGGACTCTTGGTGCCTCCTGGATCAGTATTTCTGTTTCCTTTCCCAAATTTGGGAAGTTTTCAGCTATAATTTCCTCAAATAAATTCTCTGCACTTTTTTCTCTGTCTGCTCATTCTGGTATCCCTGTAATGTAAATGTTTTTACACTTGATGGTGTTGCTGTGTTCCCTAAGTCTATTTTCATTTTTATTATTTTTTTCTTCTCTCCTATTCAGCTTGATTCCTTTCCATTACTTTGTCTTCCAGGTTGCTGATTTGTTCTTCTGTTCTCTCTAGTCTACTGTTTATTCCCTTTAGTGTACTTTTAATTTTTAAATACTGATTCTTCATCCCTGATTGGTTCTTTTTTTATGTTTTTTTTTAGCTTTTATTTTTTAGTTTTTAATAGAATTTGACAGAGAGAGAGTGCGTGCACATGAAGGGGGGGTGTAGCAGGCAGAGGGAGAAGCAGGCCCACTGAGCAGGGAACCCGATGTAGAACTCAATTCCAGGACCCTAAGCTCATGACCTGAGCCAAAGGCAGATGCTTAACTGACTGAGCTACCCAGGTGTCCCCTTTTTTTACATTTTCTGTCTTTTTGTTAAGGGTCTTACTAGGTCCTCCACTCTTTTCTCAAGTCCAGTGAGTATCTTTATGACCATTAGTTTAAATTGTCTATCAGGCATATTATCTGTTTAATTTAGCTTTCTGACTGTGATTTTGTCCTTTTCTTTCATTTGGGACATATTTCTCTGTCTTCTCATTTTGTCTAACTCCTTTTGTCTGTTTCTGTGTGTAAGCTACATGCCCTACTCTTAAAAGTAGTGGCCTTATGAAGAAGAGGTTTTTGTAATGCCCTGCAGGGCAGCATCTCCTATTTAGCAGAACCTGGCACTTCAGAGGTGTCGTGTGTGTATGTGTGTGTGTATCTCCCCTGCCGTTGTGGCTGAGCCAATGTTTCCTTCAGTCCAGTCATCTGAAATGGCTCCCTTTGCCTATTGTGGGCAGGGTTAGTTCCCTGTGTTTTTTGTGGGCCTGTCTGTAGCTGCCTTGGTCTTGATTTGAGTTAGGCCAGGCATTTTCCAGGGATGCAGTAGCACTGAACTGCAGGGTGCTTTCCCTGTGTTGTCCCCTGAGAAGCTTTTGTTGGTGGGCGGAGCCTGCTGTCAAACCAGATGCCTGTCCCCAACCTACTGCTGGGGCCATAGTCTTACTAGTGTGTGTGGTTACCCTTCCCTTTCCCTGGGGCAGTAGTCACTCTGGAGTGGTATTGTCCCCTGTTGGGGCTGCTTTCATACTGCCAGGCTTGTGGCACCACTTTGGATGGATCTGGCTAAGGGTGTATTGGAGGGAGCAGTTGGGCAGGAGAATGCAGGGGTAGGTATGCTGTTGGCAAGTTAGGTAGCTAGTATTGACACTGTGTTGGTTCCTGCAGGTGTCTAAGGATCTAGGCTTCAGGTTTGGGGAGGGAAATGGCACCTTCCAGATCTTTTGTTCCCAGAGAAATCTAGTGATCCTATCCCTCCAGCATACACTCTGAAATTAGTAAACAGATCTCCCTCCCAAATACCCCAGGTATTTTTTCAAACCACTACTTCTGTGCTCTATCATCACTAGGCTGTTGTGCTGTGTCTTTAAGAGTGGGGACTCAGTTTCCTCTTGCCCTCCTGGCTCTCCCAGAGCCGAGCCAACTCATTTGGAAAGTTCTAGATGTTAAGCCCCCCTGATTGTAAGAACTCATGAAATTATGTGCCTCTGGTTTTCAGTGCCAAATATTGTGGGGATTCTTTGTCCCAGTGTGGGTCTCCTATGCCTGGGGTGCCTGGTTTGGGGTCCTTTCCTCTCCCCTCTTCTCATGGGCAGTGTCCCTCCCTCCCAGGCACAGTCCCACAGGTCCTTTTAGCTGTGGACTGCATCTCTGCCCTTCCTTCCCTCTTCGACGTGCCTCTTTTCTACATTTAACTGTGGTGAGTCTGTTCTGCTACTCTTGCCTCTCTGGGTTATTTACGCTGATGTTGGTGTTACCTAGTTGTATCTCTGGGATAAAGTGAGCTAAGGGTCCTGCTACCCTGCCCATGAGTTGTGGGCAGGATGAGCTGCCTCTTTGCCTCTTTTTAAATTGAGTTAATTTGTTTTGTTTTTGTTTTGCTTTGTGTGTTATTGAGTAGTCTGAATTCCTTATAGATTGTGTATATTTACACTTTATCAGATATAACATTTGTAAATACTTATTGCCATTCTTTAGGTTGCCTTTTCATTTTGTTGATGATTTATTTTGCTGTGCAGAAGCTTTTCAGTTTGATGGAGTTCTATTTGTTTTTGCTTTTGTTGTCTTTGTTTTTGGTTTAATCCAAACTATTGCCAAGACCAGTGTCAATGAGCTTAACCCCTTGTGTTTTCTTCTAGCACATGTATGTTTTCAGGTCTGATGTTCAAGTCATTTTGAGTGAATTTTTGTGTATGGTGTAAGATAGGGGTCCACTTTCATTTCATTATTTGCATGTGACCATTCGGTTTTCCCTACCATTTATTTTAGGACAATTTATTGTCCTTTCACCATTATATTTTCTTGGCTCTTTTGTCATAAAATTGAGCATATATGCACGCTAAGCTATTTTATCCCAGAATCTCAGTCTATATGTCTGCATTTATGCCAGTACCATACCATTTGATTGTCATAGGTTTGTAATATAGATGGTTCCTGACTGACGATGGTTTGACTTAAGATTTTTTTACTTTACAATGATGCAAAAGCAGTATGCATTCGGTAGAAAGCATACTTTGCATTTTGACTTGATCTTTTTCTGGGTTAGTGATATGTAGTATGATTCTCAAGATGCTAGGCAGTTGCAGCATGTTGTAGCTCCCAGTCAGCCATGCAATCAGGAGGGTAAACAATGAACCAGTAACAACCATTCTGTACCCATGCAGCCATTCTGTTGTTCATGTTTAGTACAGCATATAAGTTACATGAGATATTCAACACTTTATTATAAATTAGGCTTTGTGTTAGATTATTTTTCCCAGCTGTAGGCTAATGTAAAGTGTTCTGAGTATGCTTCAGGTAGGTTAGGCTAAGTGTGAAATTTGGTAGCTTAGGTGTATTAAATGCATTTTCAGCTACAACATTTTCAACTTACAATGTCTTTATCAGAATGTAACCCTATTGTAAGTTGAGGAAGATCTGTATAGTTTGAATCAAGTGTGATGCGTTCAGCTTTATTCTTTATTCTCAAGATTACTTTGGCTATTTGGGGTCATTCGTGGTCCCATACAAATTTTAGGATTGTTTGTTCTATTTCTGTGAAAAAGTCTATTGGAATTTTGATGGGGATTGCATTGAATCTGTAGATTGTTTTGAATAGTATGGACATTTTGACAATATTGATTCTTCCTATCCATAAGCATGAAATGTCTTACCATTATTTGTGTATTCTTCAATTTCTTTCATCAGTGTCTTATAGTTTTCAGTATACAGATGTTTCGTCTCCTTGGTTAAATTTATTCTAATTTTTTTTTTTTTTGGCTGCTGTTTGTAAGTAGGATTGTTTTCTTAATTTCACTTTTTGATAGATTGTTGTTAATGTATAGAGACACAACTGATTTTTGTATATTGATATTATAGCCTGTAACTTTACTGAATTTGTTTGTTCTGGTGGAGTCTTTAGGGTTTTCCATATATATCGTTATCTGAAAAGAAATACAATTTTACTTGCTCTTTTTTGTTTTGGATGTTCTTCATTTCTTTTTCTTTCCTGATTGCTCTGGCTAGGACTTGATATGTTGAATGGAAGTGATGAGAGTGGGCACCCTTGTTTCTGATCACGGAGGAAAAAGTTTCAGTGTTTCACCATTGAATGTGAGATTAGGTATGAGCATGTCATCTATGCCCTTTATTATGTTGAGGTACGTTCTCTCTGATTCACTTTGTTAGGAGTTTTTATGATGAAAGGATGTTGAATTTTGGCAAATGCTTTTTTTGTAGCTATTGAAATGATCATACGATTTTTCAGCTTCCTTTTGTTAATGTGGTTTATCACATTGATTTGCATATTGGTGAGCCATCATTGCATCCCTGGCATGAATCCAGCTTGATCATAGTGAAGGATCCTTTTGCTATTATGTTAAATTTGGTTTGCTGATAATATGTTGAAGATTTTTGCATTGATGTTCAACAGGTATATTGGCCTGTAATTTTCCTTCCTTGTATGTCTTTGTCTGGTTTTTGTATCAAGGTAATGCTGGTCTGGTAAAATGAGTTTAGAAGTGTTTTCTCCTTTTCTGTTTTTGGAAGAGCTTGAGAAGGATTGGTGCTAGTTATTTTTTAAATGCATGGCAGAATTCACCAGTATAGGCGTCTAGTCTTTGTTCTCTATTGGTTGATTTTTGAATACTGATGCAGTCTCCTTAGTAGTATTGATCTGTTATGATTTTCTATTTTTTCATTATTCAGTTTTGGTAGATTGTGTGTTTCAAGAAATTATCCATTTCTTCTCAGTTGTCCAATTTGTGGTTTATAATTGTTCATAGTAGTTTCTTATGATGCTTTTTATTTGTATTATGTCAGTTGTAATGTCTTTTCTTCCATTTTTAGTTTCATTCTTTTTCTCGATAAATGTAGATAATGGTTGGTTAATTTTATCTTTTCAAAAACTCAACTCCTATTTTCGTTGATCTTTTCTCCTGTCTTTTTAGCATCACTTATTTTCTCTCTCTGTGCTATAGACTTGTTTCTGCTAACTTTGGGCTTAGTTTGTTTTGTTTTGGCTCCTTGAGGTGTAAAGTTAGGTGGTTTTCTTGAGCTCTCTCTCTTTTTCTCAATATAGACATTTATTGCTGCCGAGAACTGCTTTGCTGCATCCCATAAGTTTTTGTATGTTGTGTTTTCTTCCTCATTTGTCTCAGAATATGTTTTTATTTTGTTTCTAATTTGTTCTTTGACCTATTGGTTGTTCAGGAGGTATTGTTTAGGCTCCAGATAAATGTGTTTTCCAGTTTCCTTCTTGGAAGTGATTTCTAGGTCTTTTTTTTTTTTTAAGATTTTATTTATTTATTTAGAGAATATGCATGAGCCAGAGAGAGGGGCAAAGGGAAAGGGAGAGAGAGAATCCCAAGTAGACTCCACTCTTGAGTGCGGAGCCTGACCGGGGGGGGGGGGCTTGATCTCATGACCCTGAGATCATGACCTCATGACCTGAGCTGAAACGAAGAGTCGAATGTTAACCCAACTGAGCCACTCAGGCACCCCGTGATTTCTAGTTTTATGCCATTGTAGTTGGAAGAGATCCTTGATATGATCTCAGTCTTCTTAATTTTAACTTATTTTGTGGATTAACATATGATCTGTCCTGGAGAATGATCTATGTGGGCTGTATATTTTGTCGTTGTTAGATGGTATGTTTTGTAACATGTTCTGTCTATTAAGTCCATCTCATCTAATGTATTGTTTAAGACTGATATTTTCTTATTGATTTTTTATCTGATTCTGATGTATCTGCCCTCCCACTCCCAAGCAATTCTCCAAAACTAGCTGGGTGTCCTGCAATTAGTGTCATACAATTAAACTCGTTTATGACAGTATCTAACTGGAGATAATGTTAGATTCCTACAAAACTGTTCTGCCCCCTACTTCAGTCACCAACAACAAGTCCCAGTTGTCACCTGTGCTTCTGACCAACTGGGTATAGATTGGAGATTCCATTGAGGCCCTCCTCCGGTTCAATTGATTTGTTAGAGGAGCTCACAGAACTCAGAGAAACATTTTACCTACTCCATTACAGTTTTATTTTAAATGGATATAGTTCAGGAATAAGAAATACTTATGGCAAGATATGGGCAAAGAGCATGGAATTTCTATGTTCTAAGAGGGCCACTCTCCCAAATCTCCATGTGTTCACCAACCTGAAAGCTCTCCAGACTTGGTCCCTTTGGTTTTTATGGAGGATTTATTATGTAGGTGTGATTAAATCACTGGCTATTATTGATTGATTCAACCTCTAGTTCCTCTCCCCTCCAGGAAGTTAAGGGGGTGGGACTGAAAGTTCCAACTCTCTAATCACATGGTTGGTTCCATTGAGGCCCTCCTCCAGTTCAATTGATTTGTTAGAGGAGCTCACAGAACTCAGAGAAACATTTTACCTACTTGATTACAGTTTTATTTTAAATGGATATAGTTCAGGAATAGCCAGATAGAAGAAATACTTATGGCAAGATGTGGGGAAAGAACATGGAATTTGTCAAAGTTAAAGACAAAAAGAGACTCTTAAAAGCAGCAAGAGAAACTCACCTTGTTATTCACAAAAGAACCCGCCATAAGACTGTTAGCAGATTTTTCAGCAGAAACTTTGAAGGCCAGAAAAGAGGAGCACAATATATTTCAAGTACTAACAGAGAAAGACCTACCAACGAAGAATACTCTACCAGCAAAGTTGTCCTTCGGAATTAAAGAAAGATGGAGTTTTCCAGACAAACAAAAGTTATGGAGTTTGTTACCACTAAACCAGCCTTACCAAAAATGTTAAAGGGAATTCTTCAAACTGAAAAGAAAAGATATTGGTAACAGGAAAACATCTCACTAGTAAAGAGAAATATATAAATAAATTCAGAAAATTCTAATTTAATCGTAGTGGGTAATCACTTATAATTCTCTTGTGGAAGAAATATGATTATAATACAACTACAGTAATTTGATAACAGGCACAAAATGAGAAAATGAAAATTGTGACATCAAAAAATGTGGGGGTGCCTGTCTGGCTCAGCGGAGAAGTGTGAAACTCTTGATCTCAGGGTTGTGGGTTCAAGCCTCACACTGGGTATAGACGTTACTTATAAGTGAAGTATGAAACACACACAAATATGGAAGTGGGAGAGCTTTTTTTTTTTTTTAAGATTTTATTTATTTATTTGACAGAGACAGCCAGCGAGAGAGGGAACACAAGCAGGGGGAGTGGGAGAGGAGGAAGCAGGCTCCCAGCGGAGGAGCCTGATGTGGGGCTTGATCCCAGAATGCTGGGATCACGCCCTGAGCCAAAGGCAGATGCTTAACGACTGTGCCACCCAGGCGCCCCGGGAGAGCTTTAATATACATCTGAAGTTTAGTTATTATCAGCTTAAAACAGACTGTTATGTTTTCTATAAACCTCATGATAAACACAAAGTAAAAGCTTTTAGAGAAAAATAAAGAGAAAGGAATCATAGCATATCATACAGAAAATCATCAAACTACAAAGCAATAGAGTAAGAGAAAAAAAGGGAATAGAAGAATTAAACAACCAAAAAACTCTTTTTTTTAAGATTTAATTTATTTATTTGACAGACACAGCGAGAGAGGGAACACAAGCAGGGGGAGTGGGAGAGGAAGAAGCAGGCTCCTAGCAGAGGAGCCTGTTGTGGGGCTCAATCCCAGAATGCTGGGATCACGCCTTGAGCCGAAGGCAGACGCTTAACGACTGCGCCACCCAGGCGCCCCACAACCAAAAAACTCTTAACAAAATGGCAACCGTAAGTCCATAATTATCAATAATTTCCTTAAATGTAAGTGGTCTCAATTCTCTAATCAAAAGATATACAGTGGTTGATTAGGTTTTTTTAAATGACCCAACTAGAAGTTGCATGCAAAAGACAAACCTCAGCTTTAAGGATACGCACAGACTGAAGTAAACAGATGGAAAATGATATTCCATGCAAGTGGAAACCAAAAGAAAGCTGGGATGGCATACCTATATCAAGCAAAATGGACTCTAAGCCAAAGACTGTAACAAGAGACAAAAAAAAAAAATTATTACACTATGATAAAGGGGTCAGATGGTCAAGAGGATATAACGATTGTAAACATTTATGCGCCCAACATTGGAGCATCTAAATTTATAAAGCAAATATAAACAGAGCTGAAGCAAGATGCAAACAGAATAATAGCACGGGACTTCAATACCCCACATTCAACAAAAGACTGATCATTATGATACTCTGATATATAACAAGATAAGTGTATTTGGTCTTCAACCCCAATCCTGGCACAGAGCATCTAAAACCCTTGGAATTTCCTAATGAGCGCAAAATAAAAGTAACTAAATAAAACATAAAAAGAAAAAAAAAAAGGAAAATGTTCTTCTCTTATGTTAGCAAAGTGGCTTTTGGAACACACCTGAGGATGGGAACTAGCTACCAGGAGAACCAACCATACTGTTTTCTGTAGTGGTTGCACTAATTTGCATTCCCACCAACAGTGCATAAGGGTTCCCTTTTCTCCACATCCTCACCAACGCTTTTTTTTTTTTTTATACTAGCCATTCTGACTCGTGTGAGATGATACCTCATGGTGGTTTGGATTTGCATTTTCCTGATGATTATTGATTCTGAGTGTCTTTTCATGTATCTGTTGGCCATTTGTATGTCTTCTTTGGAAAATTTTTTTTTAATGAGAGAGAGAGTGAGCACAAGCAGGAGGCAGAGGGAGAAGCAGACTCCCCACTGAGCAGGGAGCCCGATGCAGGGCTCCATACCAGGACCCCAGGATCATGACCTGAGCCGAAGGCAGACACTTAACCAACTGAGACACCCAGGCATCCCAGTAAGGACATTTTTACAATATGTCCAGTATGTCCAATTCTTCCAGTCCATGAGCACAGAGTATTTTTCCATTTATTTGTGTGTCTTCAATTTCTTTCATTAAGGTCTTAATCATTTTCAGAGTACAGGTCTTTCACCTCTTTGGTTAAATTTATTCCTAGGTATTTTATTTTATTCTTTTTTTTTTTTTTAAGACTTATTTATTAGAGACAGACAGAGACTGCAAGCAGAGGTAGGGGCAGAGGGAGAAGTAGAGAAGGAGATTGCCTGCTGAGGGCAGAGCCCAGTGTGGGGCTGGATCCCACAACCCATGAGATTATGAGTGGAGCTGAAATGGAGTCAGACAGTTACCTGACCGAGCCACCCAGATGCCTATATTTTATTTTTATTTTGATGCAATTGTAAATGGAATTGTTTCCTTAACTTCTCTTTCTGCTATTTCATTTTTAGTGTATAGAAACACAGCATATTTCTGCACATTAATTTGTATCCTGCAACTTTACTGAATTCATTTATTCTAATAGTTTTTTGGTGGAGCCTTTAGAGTTTTCTGTTATAGTATCATGTCATCTGCAAATAGTGACAGGTTGAGTTCTTCCTTACCGATTTGGATGTCTTTTTCTTGTTTGATTACAGCAGCCAGAACTTCCAATACTTGGTTGAATAAAAGTGGTGAGAGTGGCTATCCTTGTCTTGTTCTTCATTTTAGTGAATAGCTTTCAGATTTTCACCATTGACTATGTTGTTTGCTGTGGGTTTGTCATATGTGGCCTTTATTATGTTGAGGTATGTTCCCTCTAAACCCATTTTGTTCTGAGTTTCTATGATGAAAGGAGATTGAATGTTGTCAAATTTTTTCTGCACTATTGAGATGATCATGTGATTTTTATCATTCATTTTGTTAATGTGACGTATCATGTTAATTTGCGTATATTGAACAGTCTTTGCATCCCTGAGATGAAATGCAGTTGATCTTGGTGAATGATCTTTCTAATGAATTTTTAAAGGTTTTTTTTTTGTTGCGTTTTGGTGTCAGGGTAATATTGGCCTCTTAGAACAAATTTGGAGGCATCCCTTCCTCTTCTGCTTTTTTTGGAATAGTTTGAAAAGGATAGGTGTTAACTCTTATTTAAAAATGTTTGGTAGCATTTACCTCTGAAATCATCCTGTCCTGGACTTTTGTTGAGTTTTGTGATTACTGATTTTTTTTTTAAGATTTTATTTATTTATTTGACACAGAGAGAGACGGCCAGCAAGAGAGGGAACACAGGCAGGGGGAGTGGGAGAGGAAGAAGCAGGCTCCCAGTGGAGGAGCCTGATGTGGGGCTCAATCCCGGGACTCCGGGATCATGCCCTGAGCCAAAGGCAGACGCTTAACAACTGAGCCACCCAGGTGCCCCTGTGATTACTGATTTTATTCATTACTAGTATTGGTCTGTTCAGAATTTCTATTTCTTCCTGTTCAGTCTTGGAAGGTTGTTGTTGTATGTTTCTAGGAATCATTTCTTATAGGTTTTTAATTTGTTTGCATATAATTTTTTGTAGTAGCCTCTTACAATCCTTTGTATTTCTGTGGAATCAGTTGTTACTTATTCATTTCTGGTTTTCCTTTTTTGAGCCCCATTCTTTTTTTTTTTTTTTTAATGAATCTAGTTTAAGGTTTTCTTTTAATTTTAATTTTAATTTTTGGTTTACTTTTCAAAGAACCAGGTCTTAGTTCATTGATTTTTTTTATAGTCTCTATTTTATTTATTTCCATTTTAAGCTTCATTATTCCCTTTCTTCTAACTTACGGCTTTGTTCTTTTTTCTGGTTCTTTTAAAGGTTTAAAGCTATATTGTTTATTTGAGATTTTTCTTGTTTCTTGAGGTAGACCTATGATGGCATAAAATTCCCTCTTAATACTGCGTTTCCTATATCCCATAGAATTTGAACTGTTGTGTTTCCATTTTCATTTGTCTCCAGATATTTTTTGGTTTCCTCTTTGATTTCTTCATTGATCCATTGGTTTTTTAGTAGCATGGTGTTTAGCCTCCATGTGTTTGTGTTTTTTTCCAGGTGTTTTCTTATAATTCATTTCTAGCTCATATTGCTCATATTGTACATTCCATGTGCACTTGAAAAGAATGTGTAATCTGTTTTTGGAATGTTTTGTATATATATCTGTTAAGCCCATGTGGTTTAATGTGTTCAAATTCACTTTTTCCCCCGGTCTGGATAATCTTCATTGATGTAAGTGGGATGTTAAAATCCACTACTGTTATGTATTACTGTTAATTTCTCCCTTTGTGTGTGTGTGTTAATATTTGCTTTTATGTGTTCAGATGCTCATATGTTGGGTTCAGATACTTAAAGTTGTTATGTTGTGGTTTTGGATCGATCCTTATATCATTATGTAATACCCTTCTTTGTGTCTTGTTACAGTCTTTGTTTTAAAGTCTATTTTGCCTAAGTCTAAGTATTGCAGCCCCAGCTTTTTGTTCATTTCTTTGCTTCCATTTGCATGGAATATCTTTTTCCATCTCTTCTCTTTTAGTCTGTATGTGTCTAGGTTTGAAGGAAGTCTTTTTGTCAGCAGCATATAGATGGGTTTTTAATCCATTCAGTCAGCCTCTGTTTTTTTATTAGAGCATTTAGTCCATTTATATTTAAAGTAATTATTGGTTAGTGTGTACTTAACGCCATGTTATTTATTGTTTTCTGGTTGTTTTTGTACTTTTTCTTTTCTCTTTTCTTGTTCTCTTCATTTGTGATTTGATGACTTTCCCAGCCCAGTGGTGTTTTTATTTCTTTCTCTTTGTTCTTTGTGCATCTCTTATAGATTTTTAGTTTATGGTCACCAGTAGGTTCATATATAATATCCTGTGTATATAGTAGTCTGTGATAACTTGGGTGTGACCTAAGTTAGAACACATTCATAAAACACATTGATTGCCCTCTCCATGTTTTATGTCTGTTTTAGTTTTTTTTAGATTTTATACCTAAAATGTATATTTTTTCATATTTTAAATGTTTTATTTTGTGTATTTCCTAATATGTAGATAAAATTGATTTTACTGCTTTTGTTTTTTGACTTTCATACTAGCTTTATAGTGATTGATCTAGTGTCTTTCCTATATATTTGCTTTTGGCAGTGTATTTTTTTTCCCTTCATTATTTATTTATTTTTTTTATTATGACTGTTTCTTTTCTACCTGAAGAAATCTCTTTAGTATTTCTTGTAAGGCTGGCTTAGTGGTGATAAATTCCTTTTTTGTTTGGGAAAATCATTCTCTTTCAATTCTGAATGATAACCTTGCAGGGTACATTATTCTTAGTTGTAAGTTTTCTCCTTTTAGCACTTTGAATAGATCATGTACTTATTTCTGGCCTGCGATGTTTCTCCTGAAAGGAGGAAAAGTCAACTGATAGTCTTATGTGGTTTCTCTTTTATGTACCCATTTGCTTTTTCTCTTTGATTTAAGATTTTCTTTATCTTTTTGACATTTTAATTATTGTATTTCTTGCTGTGGCCCTCCTTGGGTTCATCTTGTTTGGAGCTTTCTTTTCCTCCTGGACCTGGATGTCTATTTCTTTCCCCCAGTTAGGGAAGTTTTCAGTTATTATGTCTTCAAATAAGTTTTCTGCCCCATTCTGTCTCTGTCTTCTTCTCTGGAACTCTTATAATAGCAGTGTTATTACCTTTGATGTTATTTCCAGGGATTCCTTAAGCTATCTATCATCATTAATTTTTTGTTGTTGTTCATTTTCATTTGTTTTTGGATGCTTTCCACTACTCTGTCTTCCAGATTGCTGTCTTCTCTTCTGCATTCACTAATCTGTTGATTCTCTATGGTTTATTTTTCATTTCCATTATTTTTCAATTCTGATGGTTTCTTTTTATATTTTCTCTCTATTGAAGTTCATCCACTCTTCTCTCAAATTCAGTGAACATCTTTATGACCATTAGTTTGAACTCTATCGGGTAGATGGCTTATTTCTGGTTTGTTTAGTTTTCTGTGGTTTTGTTTTGTTCTTTTGTTTGCAACATATTCCTTTGTCTATTCATTTTCTCGACTTTGTGTTTGTTTCTATGTATTAGATAGGTCAGTTCCTGGTTTTAAAAGTAGTGGTCTTATGTAGAAGGATCCTGTAGGGCCCAGTAGTGCAGTTGCCTCTGGTCATAAGAACCAGGCACGCTAGGGGCATCCCCTGTGTCGGCTTCATGTACCTTTGTGTTGTGATTGGGCTGTGATTGCTGTGGGCTCCCTGGTAGTTAGGGCTGGCTCTCAGCCCAAATGTCTGCAATGACTGGCCCTGACTACTATGGGCACGGCTGGCCCCTGGCTTGGCTGGCTGAGAGGCCCACCTGCAACTGCTGTGGGCATACTGATGGCTTGACTTGACTTTCCCTTCTCTGAGGAAGGAGCTGCTTTGGAGTGGTGCTGGTCTGGTTGGGGCTGCCTGCTGGGTGTAGTGGAGTGGGACCTATTTTGGAGGAGTGCCTGTTGGGGCAGGTGGGTTAGGTAGTGTATAATTGCAAGGGACTGCGAGGGCAGGACCAGCACTGCTAGCAAGTACATAGTGTCAGAATTGGCTCTTGTAAGTATTTGGCTAGCTAGGTTGAAGGAGGGCAAGAAAAATTGTGCCAGCATTTCCATTCCCAGAGAAAACTTCTACAGATCCCTGCCTGTCTGGTACATGCCCTAAAATTCGTCAATAAATCTCCCTTTATTTATAACCCTGGTGGTTTTCAATCTGCTATTTTTGTGCTGGGTCTTGGACCAAGTGATACAGCATGCTGGCTCTTTAAGAGTGGAGTATCGGGTTTCTATAGTCCTCTGGCTCTTCTGGAGTTAAGCCCCACTGACTTTGAAATCCTGACATAGTGAGGGCTTGTCTTCTGGTTCAGGTTCCCAGGGCTGGGGTGCCTGATATCGAGATTGATTCCCTTGCTTCTTATGAGGACTTTTTTTTTTTTTAAGATTTTATTTATTTATTTGACAGAGATAGAGACAGCCAGCGAGAGAGGGAACACAAGCAGGGGGAGTGGGAGAGGAAGAAGCAGGCTCATAGCGGAGGAGCCCGATGTGGGGCTCGATCCCACAACGCCGGGATCACGCCCTGAGCTGAAGGCAGACGCTTAACCGCTGTGCCACCCAGGCGCCCCTCTTATGAGGACTTCTATCCCCGTCATATCCTTCCTGTTTGTAAGTTGTCTTACCAGAGGGTTTGGTTCTTGACTCTATCTCTGCTCCTCCTACCCTTCTCAGGGTGGCTGCTTCTTTATGTCATTATCTGTGGAGGATCTGTTGCTAGCCTTCAAGTCATTTTCTGAGTCAGTTTGGTTATATGTAGTTGTTGCCTCGCTGTGTCTGTGGGAAGAGGTAAGTTCAGGATCTTCCTACCCTTTGATCTACCCTAAATCCCTCTCTTCTCCCAGTTTTGACAGAATGGTCTTGTGAAGGAAATGAATCTCATACCAGCTAGCTAGGACCCACCTCCTAGTTGTCTCTCAAACTTTTGTGATTGTCCAGGTCTTCTTAGTGTTTCTTAGTAGTAGATGGTGTGCCAAGACCCATCAGTGTCCCAGTGGGTAGGATTACAGTTAGCGCATGGTTGCTAACCCTCAGGCAGCAGCTGGGTATGTATGTATTTAAGCCCCTTCTAGGAAGAAATTGGGAGATGAGCTTTTTTTGCCTGTTCCTTTTTGCTAGCCACTGGGTTATGTTTTTTGTGTCAAGAACTATTTCTTTGTTTGCTGCATTTCTGTGGGACTCGTGAATGCAAGCCCCATTGGCTGTTAGAACCAGGTGGTCTGAAGACTTATTCTTCGGGTGGCTGTCACAAAAGTTGTGGCATTAAATATGCTGTACGAGCTCCTTCCAGGGAGATACTGGTATTTGGTTTTACTGGAGTGGGCTGGAGGGAGAAAGCCTGGTCTCTCAGAAAGATCACAGCCAGCCTCTTGATGCCTGCTAGATTAGAAGCCTTGCCGTACAGCAGTATCTTTTAAGGTAAGCAGATAAACCTTTTTCGGGGAACCTTTTTCAGGGAACTAATGGGATTAAGAGATTTTGCTTGGTCTACTTGCTCAGCCCTGGGGTGATAGGCAGTTAAGAATTGTTTACTCAAGTCCTACCCCTTTCTTGAAAGGAAGCCACTGACAAATGTCAGTGCCAGGGCATCCAGTGACCCATTCTTTGGGTGGCAGCTATAATAGATGGGGCACACCATCTCCTTCTAGGGAGATACTGATGTGCTGGAGTGGTTTGGAAAAAGACAGGAGAGGTGTCCTCTGGCTTTCTCACTTCCTGGAGTGGTTTGCAGCCAGCCCCTAATGTCTGCTGGAATTACAAGCCTGGATCTCAGGAAGGAGCTTTTCAAGTATGCAGATAAACCTTTTCCAGGAAAGGCTGGAAGATAGATGATTTATCTACTCTGTGCTGAACCCTGAGGGATAGCTGTGGTGAGTGCTACACACCTGTTAAGAATTTACGTATTTGTTTACCATAGTCTTGTGGGTCTCCTGGACACAGGCTCTGTTGGCTTTCAGAGCTGGGTTTTTGGGAACTTACCTTTCTAGTGAGGGCCCTGAAAATTGGGAGTGCTGGATAGGCAGTACAAACCATTTGCTCCTCAGATCAAAATTAGGAGTTGGAGATTCCCTCCCAACTATATGGCACTGTGCTAAGGGGGAGGGGGATGTGTTTATGGTAAGAGTGTGTCATAGTTTTCCTACCTGTTTCAGTGTGGGTATTTCCTCAATTAACTAGTATGTAGGAGTTATTAAGCTAATTTCTGAACCTCTTTCAGAGGGAATGCTGCAAATGTAGCTGTACATATGGTGTGTCTGTGGGAAGAGGTGGCCTCAGGAGCCTTCTGTATTGCCATCTTACTCAACCCTTGTAGAACAACAAAAAGAACATTACTGTCTTATTTTGGCCCTCATCTAAGCAAAACCATTAGATGCAACTCTTAGGAATACACACACACACACAATCTGATAGTCAAATAAAAAATTACTTTTGGATCATCAACTATTTTAATTTTATTATATAAGTAGATATTAGTACTCTTTGGCAGCCCAGCATCTGAGCCCCTTGTGTGTGTGTGGGGGGGGGGGATGCTTCCCACCTTATGAGTTTTGGTGCTAGGCACAGGCCACCTTCCTCTAAAGAATGTGGGGAAAAAAATCCCATAAAACCCAACACACATAAAAAAAAAACCCCACAACAAAACCCAGATAATGTGTTTCAGGCTGTTTTGCACTAGGGAATGGGCATATGATCTAAGCTCAGACTTTGATGTGCTTGTCCTATACTTTGAATCAGCAGTTATTGAGCCAAAGAGAGAATACAGAGAATCTATTGTAGTTTCAGGCAGTTGTAGGAACTGTAGCAGGATTGAATTTTCAGGGACAGTAATGTCAGTGATGCCAGAGGAGGTATTTTACTGTCCAGGAGTGGAGATGGTGAAGCCGCCACCGTTGCCCCTCTGGCCAACTTAGTAATCTTTAACTTTTAGCAAGCGCCTTTCGTCCACATGATTGGTTAACCAAACCTTTCTTTGTATATCTATAGATCATGTATTGTTTCCCAGACAGTCTCAGAGCCAAACCCCCTTGCACAACCTCTGAGTACCACGATAACATCTGTAGCTGGCACCATTGAGTCTGCATCCAATCAAGAAGTGTTGCAGACCACTGTGCTCCCTTTTTACCGATTTAAAAGAATATTTTAAATTAAAAAAATTATTTAAATTCTAGTTAACAAAGTATAATATTATTTCCTGTGTACAGTATAGTCATTCTACATTTCCGTGAAACACCCAGTGCTCCTCACAAAGTACGCTCCTTAATTCCCCCATCACCTATTTAAGCCATCCCCCTACCTACTTCCCCTCTGGTAACCATCAGTTTGTTCTCTGTAGTTGGTGTTTTGGTTTTCTTCTCTCTTTTTTCTCCTATGATCATTTGTTTTGTTTCTTAAATTCCATGTATGAGTGAAATGATAGGGTATTTCTCTTTGACTGACTGACTTATTTTGCTTAGCATAATACTCTCTAGCCCCATCCGTGTCATTGCAGTTGGCAAGATTTCATTCTTTCTGATGGCCGAGTAATATTCCTCTGTGTGTGTGTGTGTGTGTGTGTGTACACACCGCATCTTCTTTATCCATTCATCAGTTGATGGACACTTGGGCTGTTTCCATAATTTGGCTATCGTTGAAAATGCTGCTATAAACATCACTGTGCATGTATTCCTTTGAATTAGTATTTTTGTATTCTTTGGGTAAATGCCTGCTAGAAGAAATGCTGAATAATAGGGTAGTTCTATTTTTAACTTTTTGAGGAACCTCCATATTATTTTCCACAGTAGCTGTACCAGTTTGCATTCCCACCAACAGTATAAGAGGGTTCCCCTTTCTCTGCATCCTCACCAACACCTGTTGTTTCCTGTATTGTTAATTTTAGCTGTTTTGACAGGTGTGAGGTGATATCTCATTGTAGTTTTGCTTTGCATTTCCCTGATGATGAGTGATGTTGAGCATCTTTTCATGTGTCTGTTAGCCATCTGTATGTCTTCTTTGGGAAAATGTCTTTTCATGTCTTCTGCCCATTTTTTAACTGGATTGTTTTTTGAGTGTTGAGCTTGATAAGTTCTTTATATATTTTGGACACTAATCCTTTATCAGATACGTAATTTGCAGATAATCTCCTATTCTATAGGTTGCCTTTCAGTTTTGTTGTTTGTTTCCTTTGCTGTGCAAAAGCTTTATTTTGATAAAATCCCAATAGTTTATTTTTGCTTGTTTCCCTTGTCCCTGGGGACATATCTAGTAAGGAGTTGCTATGGCTGATGTCAAAGAGGTTACTACCAGTGTTGTCTTCTAGGATTTTAATGGTTTCCTGTCTCACATTTATGTCTTTCATCCATTTTGAATTTAAGAAAGTGGTCCAGTTTAGGGTTTTTTTTAGATTTTATTTATTTATTTATTTATTTGTCAGGGAGAGCACATGCACACTAGCTGGGGGAGCAGCAAGCAGAGGTAGAAGCAGACTCCCCGCTGAGTAAGGGGCCTGATGTGGGACTCGATCCCGGGACCCCGGGATCATGACCTGAGCCAAAGGCAGATCTTAACTGACTGAGCCACCCAAGCATCCTCGGTTTAGTTTTTTTTTTAACTTTTTTTTTTTTTTTTAAAGTTGGCTCTACACTCAACATGGGGCTTGAACCCACAACTCTGAGATCAAGAGCTGCATACTCCACTAAGCTAGTCAGGCTCCTCCACTTTCCTTCTTTTGCATGTTACTGTCCAGTTTTCCCAATGCCGTTTGTTGAAGAGACTGTCTTTTTTCCATTGTATATTCTTTTCCTACTTTGTCGAAGATTAATTGACCATATAGTGTGGGTTTCCCCTTTTAGTGATAACTGCCCTAAAGTTCCTTTAAAATTCTTTGGGTGGTTGCGGGGTGGGGGGGAATCTTTGGCCAGGCAGAGAAACCTCAGAGTTGGTTTTTGCACAGGAATCCACCTTCTCCCCAGGTGGTCAACCTCCTGAATAAAGCTCAAATTCCTTTCCAACTAAAACTCATCTCTTGAGTATTGGCTTTTCAAGCAAAGAACAGCTGAACTTGGATTTTCTGTAACAGTGGTCTAATCAGTGGTGTCCAGTGTTGACCTGTGTCAGCAGTGATGTCCTTATTGAAACTAATTATGACATGGTTTTGACTGTGACCTCACAGCCTAGACTATCTTGTTCCTGCTGGTTGCCAAATCTGCTTTCTCAGCCTTCTTGGCAGGTCTCTTGGCTACCCAGTTTCCTTTTATTTTTTTTTATTAACAATTTTTAAAAAAGATTTTATTTATTATTTATTTGAGAGAGCATGAGCCGGGGGAGGGGAGCAGAGGAAGAGGGAGAAGCAGACTCCCTGTTGAGCAGGGAGCCAGTGTGGGTGCTCAATCCCAGGACCTGGAGATCATGACCTGAACTGAGAGCCAAAGGAAGATGCTTGACTGAGCCACCTAGGTGTCTCTACCCAGTTTCCTTTTAATGCATTTATTTTCTATGTAAATTAACCAAAGGTGCTTTCAGTTTCTTGGAACTAAGAATCCTAATTGATGCAGTGTTTTTCTTTAGTGCATTTATTTTTATTTTTATTTTTTTTAAAGATTTTATTTATTTATTCGACAGAGATAGAGACAGCCAGCGAGAGAGGGAACACACGCAGGGGGAGAGGGAGAGGAAGAAGCAGGCTCACAGCAGAGGAGCCTGACGTGGGGCTCGATCCCATAACGCTGGGATCACGCCCTGAGCCGAAGGCAGACGCTTAACCGCTGTGCCACCCAGGCGCCCCTCTTTAGTGCATTTAATTGAGAGACACTGTTTAGTAGCATCAGTTGCCTTAATAACAATCTAAAATGTTTTATTTGAGAAATTACCTTTGACTTCTACATCAGGATCCTTTTCACTTTTATTATGGTAGTAGGCTGATCTAGCAGCTGGTCTTGAGTTCTTTTTTTTTTTTTTTAAAGATTTTATTGATTTGAGATAAAGCAAGAAAGGAAGAGCAAGCACAAGCTGGGCAGAGGGACAGAGGAAGAGGGAGAAGGCTGTTGAGCAGGGAGCCTGATAAGGGACTTGATCCCAGGACCCTGATCATGACCTGAGCTAAACGCTCAACTGACTGAGCCACCCAGGCACCCCTTGAGTCCTTAGTTGACTTTTCTTAGGCACAGAGTGATGGGGATTATGCAGTACAAAGAATTTGGTGAGAGCCATAAGCATGTCCTGGAAAATGGAAAATCAGCCTGGAATGAAAGCACTTGATATTTACATATATAAAGACTGTATTTAGATTTTGACTTGTCCTGAATTTTGCTGATCTTTATGATGTTGGAACTGCTTGTAGAATTGATATCTCTTCTTATTATCTGTTTATAAACTGAAATGCTTAATATTGCTGGCTCTGTCATACTTCTTATATTTCTGAACTTTGAAAAGTCACTTGGCTTCTTGTGCAAGTTTTTTGTAAATATTAATATGATGGAGAATAAACTAGTCTCTAAGATCCTCTCCAGCCTTAACATTTGAGGTGTCAATGAAATGTAATTTATTTCCTTTCTTTTCTAAAGTTTGAATGCCAGCAGTACACTTATGATGCTGCACAGAACAGAATAGATTGGGTTCTTTGTTCAACGAGCTCAAAAAGGTCAATTAGGACATAGCTATTGGGAAGTATGTTAAAGAACAAGTTCAGTAAGTGGCAAGTATGAGGGTATTCAGTAACTTATTCATGTCGTTTATGAAAATTTGGAAAAATGAACAGCTTGTGTATTCACAGTTGACATACTTGGAAAGTAGTGTAATGCACTGGTTAAAGTTTTTAAAATCAGAATTCTTGGAATTAAATCTCCATTTTACACTTACCAGCAATGTGACTGTGGGCAAATTACTTAACCTCTCTGTGTCTTAGTTTCTCCATCAGCAAAATGAGGATAAGAATAGATCTCACCTTACAGAATTGCTGTGAAGATTAAATGAATTTATACATATAAGTATCCAAAGCATTTAAGGTGGTGCAAGATGTATAGTACTTGCTATTAGCAGTTTTAATTTTCATGTTGTTATATAATCTCATGTAGTTAAGATACATTTTATAATTTTACTTATAATTCTTGCGCAAATCTTGTTGAGACCATAGTTTCATGTATATCCAAAAGCTCTATTGTTGGGGCGTCTGGGTGGCTCAGTTGTTAAGCGTGTGGCTTCGGCTCAGCGTGTGATCCCAGCGTTCTGGGATCAAGCCCCACATCAGGTTCCTCCGCTGGAAGCCTGCTTCTTCCTCTCCCACTCCCCCTGCTTGTGTTCCCCCTCTCATTGGCTTTCTCTCTCTGTCAAATAAATAAATAAAATCTTAAAAAAAAAAAAGCTGTATTGTGCAGATCTTTTTAAATTGCTGAATGTTTTATAGCATTCCATTATTACTAATAGAGCAAATATTTTATAACTGTTAAAAACTGTACTGTCATTGGGATTCAGTGCAGTGTTTAGCACAAAGATAACAGGTATAAGGCACATCCATAATGACTATTTTTTAAAAGTCAGGTACACATATAATTAATATATTAATATTATTAATATATTAATATAATTAATATAACTGAAGTTTCTCTAATAATAAACTTAAAATTTCCTTAGATCCAAATAGATTTTGATGTTCTCTCTATTCCCTCTTGATTTTAGTAGAATACTGAAATATAAAGAGGCAAGAAAATAGCACTTTTGACCAAGAATATTGCTATTAGATGAGAATGTTTCAGGGATACATCTTTTCCAATGCATTGTTTTGTCTTTGCTTATATTGATTTTATAATCCAGGTTTATTTTGTGTTTTATTATTCATCATAGGCCTAGAGTCTTTTTTACTATTTCTTGGATTTTCTAAGAAAATTTTCTGAAACAATATAAACTGTAAATAAGAACATTTTCATAGTTTCTTTTCAGAAAATAATATAATTCTTACTATACTTTTAAATTTTTAATTTCAAGTTGTCAATTCAGCTAAAATGTCAATTGTTTTAGAGACTATTTAATCATTATATCTTTTGTCTTCCTTTTTCAGTACCAGGGTTCTGATCAAGCAGGAAAGAAGAAAGCAAAAGGTAAAGAAAAAATATTTATATTAGCCTTATAAGAACAGTGATCTTTTGGTGTTTTTCATAGGTTAATAAATTCACCTAAGTAACTGGAAGACCATCCAGCCTTCTCTGTTCTTATAGATAGCTTGATTAGCCAACCGTTTTTTCAGGTGGAGACTTAAAGATCATTGTTGATTCTTGTTGTCATTCTAGTTCCAAAATATACCCCAGTATTTTAAGGAAAGTCTGATCACTTCTCACTACCTGTGCACACCTGAGCTATGAGTACCCTGATTCAACCATCGTTTAGTGCCTAGAGTATTATGATGGCCTTATAACGTATCTTCTACTTTTTTTTTTTTTAGTTTTTTTTCTTACATCAATTTTATTATATAAAGTTGAGCATGTATATATCTTACAGCTGAGCAGTATATATTTAAGAGAAACTTCCACATGTGTACTTTGAGACCTGTACAAGCTTGTTTGGATCATTGATGTTAAGTAGCAAAAAAGAAAGAGAAGAAGGCAAAAGAGAAGAAGAAGAGGAGCAGAGGAATGGGGAGGGAGGGGAACCACCCAAATGTTCATTAGCGATAGTATGGTTAAGTAAATCGTGGAATACCCAAGTAATGGTATAGCAGTGCAAATGTGTCAACCACATGTAATTAATGTAGATGAACCCCCAAAATATAATGTTGAACAAATGAAGCAACTCACAGTACGTAAGCAGTAAGATTCCATTTATAAAAAGTTCCAAAACAAAATATGTTCAAAGCTCATAAAATTCAAAGAAAAGCAAGGGAGTGATTATTACAAAAGTAGGATAGTTATTAACTTAGTGAAATGATGTCTCATTGTAAATTTAACTTGTATTTTCTTGATTACTAATGAGGTTATCTGAAATTTTCATCTGTTTCCTCTTTTGTGAAGTATTTTTCCAAGTATTTTTTCTATTTTTAATTTGTGTTGTCTTTTCCTTATTGTCTTTACATATTTAGAATTCTTTGGTTATATGTGTACTCTATAGCTTTTATTTTTACTTTCTTAATGCTGTCTTTTAAGGAAGGTTCTTAATTTTAATGTAATCAAATTTATCATTGTTTTTCTGCTTTATCTTTTACTCCTTTGTAGTCTGTTCTTCACATAGCAGTTAATATGATCTTTTAAGATCACAGATCAGAATTTTCATTCCCCTACTTAAAAGCTTCAATTGTTCTTCATTGCTTTTAGAATAATATCTGACTTAACCATAGCCTAGAAGGACCTGAAGGATCTTCACCCTGCCAACTTCTCTGACTTCGTTACCACTTGGCCTGTTCATTTTATTTTATCTATACTGGTCTTCTTTCTGCCGTTCTTCTCTTTGTCTGGAATATTCTTCCTCAAGATATTTGTGTATCTGGCTTGTCAGCATTTAGGTTTCAGCTAAAGTATCTCCTCTTAGGTTGGCTTTCTCTGATCACAGCATCTAAGTAGCTCCCTACCCTCCAGTTACTTTCTCTCCAGGACCATTTTTTATCACTTTTCTCTTTCATAATCTGGTATTTTCTTATAAATTTGTTTCCTCTGTTCTCCCCTACCTTCATCAGCATGTATTCATCAGAAGAGGGATTTTATTACTTTTGTTCATTTTGTGTCTCCTATACCTAGAATTGTGTCAAGCAATAACATAGGCATTCAATAAATAAATTATAATCTGTCCCCAGATTTTTTTTTTTGTAAGAAAGGGAAAGACATATGGCCCTTCCCAGAATTGTTGATCTCTAGTTATGTCACTTTCCTATTCTTTGAAAATGTCATACCTTCCCTTGAATATGTCATGCCTCCCTTAAACCACTATTCTCCAACCCTATTTTTAATCTCTTCATACTCATTAGATGACTTTGTCTTATATTTCAGAGGAAATAGAAGCTATCTGATGAGAATTATCTCATATCTACTATCAGTTCTGTAAACTATCTTACATCTTCACTGATCCTCTCTTTCCCTTCTGTGATAATGGAAGTAGTTTCCTTCAGTCAAAGGAAGGTTTCTTTATTTGCAGTCTGGATTCCATCTTTCTCAAGGACTTCACTGAATCAGTTACTTCTTCTCTTTCTTGTATCCTCAACCAGTCACTGTCAACTGGAGGCTTTCCACTGATATTCAGACATACTCAATTTTCCCTTATTAAAACAAGTAAAGCCCTCTCTGGATCCTTTCCCTTTCTTGCTGTGCCCCTTCACTTTTATCGCTCATTCACTTCTCAGTCCACTCAACAGTACAGCTCTTGCTAATGGCAAAAGTAGCAGTCATGGAAGGATAATGAAGGAAATTAAATTGACTCTGGCTGGAGATTAGTCTCACACAGCTGCTTTTTCTTGTCCTCTTCTTATTTCAGTTGACTTTTAATGGTACTAAGCTGTGCATATCTTTAAGGTTTTTAATATCTGTAGGATAGTTACTCTGTAGAAAAACAAATTTTTAACTTGTCAGATTTGTTTTATCAAATTTTTAAAAAGCTTTACACTTTAGATAATTTTTAATCTTTTGATACCTAGTAATGCCTTTATAAAGTTCTATTTTAAAGGCATTACATATACCAAAAGGATTTTAAGAGGCTGTGAAATTAAGGGTCTTTAGGCAAACTATATCATCATGATTGATTTTAATTTATATGTAAGTATAAAAAGGGGGTGTCAAAAATATAAAAATGTCCAGTCAATTAATTATTAAATAGTATTATTACTTTTTTATTTTTATGATTCTGCCTAAAACCATATGGTTGTTGTAATAACTTTTATTTTTAATTATTTTAGGAATATTTTGAAAAGAAAAGGTTAAAATCAAAAATGAAATTACTGGGGGTTTCATCCCCTGTCAAAAATTCCACTGTCAGTTTAGACCTCCTTAACCTGTATATGGTAAATCACATATCTTGCCAGAAGAAAACGCCTGGTAAGTCTTTCCATTAGCATTTTGTTTTGATTCTAATGTAATCATAACGTTGTTTTCTAATAAATTTATAATTTTAGAACTCAAAGGATATGGAAAGTAAACTAATTTTAAAACTTGGTTGCCTTCTTAAATTACTTTTTGTTTAAAGTACCTTTGTTACTTTTTGCTTAAAATCCTTTTTTTGCTTATCTATTTTTATTTTTAAGTTGTGTGTTATATAAAATTAATTTTATAAGACATGGTCAAAGTTATTATATTGCAGTTTTAATTACTACATTAGTCTGTGTAGGCAGATAGTTACTTAAGTTTAGCTAAAAAAGCAGGGAATAAATGTCTTTACTATCTTAAAGTATTTAGAGAATTTGTTTGAAAGGAGGTGCTGAAAAGATTTTTACCTCAATAATTAGTTTCCTATATCACAACTTGAATAATTTCTTAAGCATTCTTGGAATGTTAACTAGAGTAGACTAATACTTCAAAATAAAGTTCATTTTTGCCTGTACTTTGAGCCTTCATGTGAATTAAAAGTTTAGTCAGAGTATTTTTTTTCTCAAGGAAACTCGTGTCTGGTATTTATTTGTAAAATAAGTATGAAAATGAGAACTTAAGAAATAAGACGGCTCATAAAGGAGGGATAGAAATTGATCATAAGTGCTGTTAGTATCTCCTCTTTTCCTTTCTCTGGCATTTTTATTCCTTAATGCAGATGGCGGTTTATAGAAGCAAATTTAGTTATACTTTAGACATAAATACATTATTTATGGACTTTAGGAATAAAAGTTTTGTTGTAAATCTATTTGATGTATTTACCTTCTTTTTCTTCACTTATGTAATACGGTGTTGTCAGCCACAGTCATGACATTTTACATTAGCTCCTCATACCTTATTCATCTTACAGCTAAAAGTTTGACCTGTTACCAACCTGTATTTCCCCTACTCCCTAGTCTCCTGCCCCTGACAACCACTTTTCTGCACTGTATCTGTGAGTTTGATTTTTTTCAGATTCCACATGTAAGTGATACCATGCATTGTTTGTCTTTCTCTAGCTTGTTTCAGTTAACATAATGCCTTTAAGGTCCATCCAAGCTGTCATAAATGGCAGAATTTCCCTAATGTTCATGGCTGAAGAATATTTCATCATATGTATATATCTCACATGTTCTTTATCCAGTCATCCATTGACAGACATTAGGTTGTTTCCATATTTTATATCTTGCCCATTGTGAATGATGCTGCTGTGAACATGGGACATGGGAGTACAGATATCTCCAGATGATTCTGTTTTCATTTCCTTTGGCTATATACGCAGAAGTGGGATTGCTGAATCATGTAGTTTTAATTTTTTGAGGAACATATATTATGTTCTCCGTAGTTGCTCCATCCATTTGCATTCCTATCAACTGTGCACAAGGGTTCCCTTTTTCCACATCCTTCCCAACATTTGTTATCCCTTGCCTTTTTGATGATAGTCTTTCTAACAGGTGTGAGGTGATATCTCCTTGTGGTTTTGATTTGTATTTCCCTGAAAATTAGTGATGAGTGCCATTTCATGTGTCTGTTGGCCATTTGTATGTTTTCTTTGGAAAAATGTCTGTTCATTTCCACTGCTCATTAACAAAATTAGATTGTTCATTTTTTGCCAGGAGTTGTATATTCTTTTTATATTTTGCATTTTGAACCCTTATCAGATATATGATTTGCAAATATTTTCTCCCATTCCATAGTTTGTCTTTTCATTTTGGTAATGATTTTCTTTGCTGTGTAGAAGATTTTTAGTTTGATGTAGTTCCAGATGTTTGTTTTTGCTTTTGTTGCCTTTGTTTTTGTGTCAAATCCAAAAATATCATTGCTTAGACTGATGTCAAGGAACTTACCCTTATGTTTTCTTCTAGTTTTATGGTTTTAGGTCTTACATTCAACTCTTTAATCCATTTTGAGTTGAATTTTGTGTATGTTGTAAGATAGGAGACCAGATTCACTCTTTCTCATGAGGCTTTCCAATGATGTATTTACCTTTATATATTTCCTTTCTTCCTCACTTTCTTTTCATTTATACATTCAACATGTTTATTGAGTATCTCCATTATTGAGTACTTCCATAAGTAGTGTATTGGATGTTGGGAATAGAATAGAAAATGATGGGGTCAGGACACACTGTCCCAAAAATAAGGCATGTTGGAATACTAAAGATTTTAAGCCGAAGGAATTGAGAAGTGGCATGTGCAGGAAGGATCCTCATGTGAGAATTGTCCTCCCTGTACCTGGAGGAAAGGAACGTCTTTATCTCCAAGACAGAGGGACACTGAGAAGAATCTAAACAAATAAGCCTTGCTGTTTCCTTCAGTTGACTACAGTTAGTCCATACCCCCTTTTGTTTGATCATCACTACTTTTCCTTCTCCATCAAACTGCTCAGGTTTAACCACTTCTTTGGGTCCCAATTTCCTTATAAAGTTTTCCATTTAAAATTTATACTAAATAAATCGGTATGTTTTTTTCTCTTTATTAATCTGTCTTTTATTATAGAGTCCCTACTTGAGAATTTAGAAAGGTGTAGAGGAAAAAGATATTTTCCTTCCCTACAAAAACATAAGTTTATTAGTGATGGTATTAGGAGGTGGGGCCTTTAGGAGGTGGTTAGGTCATGATGGTGGAGCCCTCATGAGTGGAATTAGTGCTTTTATAAAGAGACCCCAGAGAGCTCTCTTTGCTCCTTTCACTGTGTGAGGACACAGGGAGAAGACAGCTATCTGTGAACTAGGACTCAGGCTCTCAGTAGACCCTGAATCTGAGAGCACTTTGATCTTGGACTGCCTAGCTTGCAGACTGAGAAATAAGTTTCTGTTGTTTATAACTACCCAGTCTATGGTATTGTGTTACAGCAGCCTGAATGGACTAAGACACTTTACTAAAAGGAAAGGGCAGTGGTACAGCTGGGCCCCCACGGCTTGAATCGGGGACTTGAATACCACCAAGATTTTTTTCTCACTTTAGATATTAACTTTATTTTCTCAGATTGTCTTTTACGTTCAGGCTTAAAATGTGACCTTAAAAACCAGTATTGCTCATCTCTTCTGTTTTGCCACAAGGTAAACACTGAGAGTTGTTTCTTTGGTTCTGAGTTTTTAAATTTTACTGGAAGCATATTACTTTACCCTACTGGTGCCAGGTCCTAGCACTGGAGCAATTATTTATAACCACAGAGATGTAATCCTATTATCGATTGGTTGCCCTTAAGTCAATTATTTTTTCCAGGGACAGGATTTATAAGAAGATAGGAAGTTCTCTATTAGAACTGTATGGCTGGAGCATCTTGGTGGCTCAGCTGGTTAAGCATTCAACTCTTGGTTTTGGCTCAGGTCATGATCCTGTGGTCATGGAATCAAGCTCTACATTGGGCTCTGTGCTCATCACAAAGTCTACTTCAGATTCTTTCTCCCTTTCCCTCCTGCTCTCTCTTGCTCGCTCTCAGGTAGATAGGTAGGTAGGTAAATAAATAAATAAATAAATACCTTTAAAAAAAAGGTACACGCACAAAGAAAACCCCGTATGTAGTTGGTATGTGTGTCAAAAGCATTACCCAGAAAAGGAGAGTAGTTAAAAAGTACTGAGTAGACCAAATAGTGGAATCTTGTCTAAGGAGAGAAAAGGCTTCTGTTCCCATAAAGTTTAAAAATCTAAGAGAGGTAGAATTAATCAGGTGCAATAAACCACGGTAAGTGGTATAATAGAGAACATACGTACTGCTATGGGCATGTATATCATAGCATCTGGTATAGTCTGGGGGTCGAGGAAATATTAGAGGAAGGAAAAAAATAGAACTGAATCAGTGTAGCCCCTTTCGTGAGGACTATGTAAGATAATGAAAAAGACGATTTGAATTATCTATGATAGTTTTTAGTACTGTAATGACTTCTAGCATATATAGAATATAGGTAGTTTTAGGCAATTTCTAAGATGTACATTTGTTTAATGAACATTGTATATCAAATGTTGCTTTTAAAATATTTTATTTTTAATTATAATTTTTTCATTATAGAAACTGTGAGAAAACCAATCCACGTGAATATGCATAGAGACATAAAAGTGCCCCTAAGAAAGCATAATTTAGAACTTCCAATGTCACCTCACTGTGTACCATCTAACCTCTGCATTGATGATAGAGACAACAGGTATATTTTAGCAAGGTTGTATATTATTTAGGTATTTAAACAGGTCATCATCAGTACTGTTTCATTCATTAGAAAATGTACAGAGGACTTTTCTTCTAGCTCTAGTTTTTGTATGGCTGTTAACAGTATTATTAAAGTATTAAGACTTAAATCAAAAAAGCTAATGTCCATACTAAGTGTTTTGTACACATAGTTTGACTTTCCTCATCCTCAAAATGTTTCTCTAGTAATAATACAATTTTTATAACATTTGAGAATGATTTAGAGTTCTGTATGTTTTCATGTATTTCTATAGAACAGTATGAGTTTTAAATACGTATAAAAAGACAGCCAAATTTATTGCCAGCTTTTTTTTAACTTAAAATTTTCTTTTCATTTTTATGTATTTCCAGACTAGACAGCAAGAAAGAACTTGACACAGTTCAGGTAAGACTTAAAAAAAATTCTTTTAAAGTTAACTTTAACAATTGTGGCATGCTACCAAATGATAGAAATTCTTCGAATATCAGGGAAAATTATTCTTTAAAAAGTTTTTTTTTACAGTCTTTAAAACTATTTTTTAAAGTTTTTAATATATGGAACTTATACCTTAAATAACTGATTGCTTATGAGAAACTCTTTGGAGTTCTGTTAATGTAGATTAGGCCTATGTGTACATAACATTATTCATTTGGGGATTCCTGCTTTGGGTTCATGTGATCATTGAGAAATTCATCTCTTCTAGCATAGTGACCGTATATATAATTTTATATGAAATTGTGATTTTCACCATTTACACTGATTCCAAGATTATTTTTCTTTCAATGTATCATAGATGATTTTTTTAGTAAATAAAATTTTAAGAATTGGAAAATATATAGATTGTGATTAAACCTTGAAATTTTAAGATCCAATGCTATATTATTATATATTTTTTAAAAGATTTATTTATTTATTTTAGAGAGAGAGAAAGAGATAGCACAGGGGCATGGGAGGGGCAGAGGGAGAGGGACTCTTAACCAGACTCTGTGCTGAGTGTGGAGCCTAGCACAGGGCTCAGTCTTACAAGACTGAGATCATGACCTGAGCCGAAAACAAGGGTCAGATGCTTAACTGACTGTGCCGCCCAGGCGCCTCGGGTCCAACACTGTATTATTAATTATCCTTTCTTTGCTTTGAATTGCCAAAATTAAACTGCATCAGAGAATGACAATGATACTAACATCTCTTGGAAATCTTTTTACCTGTATTGTGGATCAGTGAAACTCAAATTTCTTGTCATTTGGAGATGATATGAAGCTTGGAGGTTGAGGGGACCAGTAGTGAGAAAGGCAGATAGAGAGGAGCTCTTCAGAGAAAGTCAGATAGAAAGAAGCTCTTCAGTATGATTTTACTTGATAACCTCTCTTGTCTTAATAAGTCCTGTGGATTACTGATGACTTGCTTTTCCTTAGAACTTTTTCTGCAGTCTGTGACCTTTTTCACTCCTATTTTGACTTTCCTCTTCTCAAGTTTATATATTTTAGCAGATCAAATGGTTGTATCTTCTTTTCCTATAGTTGTCACAAGTCATAGACTCATATGGAGTGTTTAAACCTCAGTTCAACAGAATAGAAAATTACATTTTTTCTCAACCATGTTTTTCAGCAGAATTATCTTCTAATAAGAATATTACAAAACAAAAATTCATTCTCAGAAAGTTTTATGTGAAAAACAGAATGAGCAGGTACATTTGAATCACTAGTCTTAGCATTTTATATCATTGTATTTTTATGATATGCTCTTTTTTTCTGTTCTTATGGATTTAAAAATATTGTGAATTGCTATAGATATAGTCAGATTAGGGTATCAGTTAAGTATAATAATTCCTCTGGTCAATGGGGCGCCTGGGTGGCACGGCGATTAGGCGTCTGCCTTCGGCTCAGGGCATGATCCCGGCATTGTGGGATCGAGCCCCACATCAGGCTCCTCTGATATGAGCCTGCTTCTTCCTCTCCCACTCCCCCTGCTTGTGTTCCCTCTCTCGCTGGCTGTCTCTATCTCTGTCAAATAAATAAATAAAATCTTTAAAAAAAAATAATTCCTCTGGTCAAAATTTAATTGTCTGCTCTGTAGAAGATTATGAATCCAAAAACTGCACTCTTCTTTAAAAATCTTTGAAATCCTCATCATTTTATAAAATTACTGGTGGTAAAATTGAAGATAGTTGAGTGTGTTTATATAATAGTTGATGATTATAATCACAGTAAATAACCAGTTGTTGATGTCATGGTTGCCCAATAGTCATGATATGGAAAGGGCCCTGTGAATTGCAGTATAAAATCTCAATGATGTCACAGCAGTCTGTTAAAGAATGAGTTGTGATGGTTTGATTCTTTTTATGATTTGACAGATGACAACTGGTTATATGCACTTGAATTAAAACTATACAAATGTGTTTATATGGATAGAGATGTGTAGTGCTAAAATATTGTTTAGTCATTGTATTCTCCAAAGTTAAAAATCTAAAAACATCCAGTTTTTAAAGTTCTGAAATGTATCTGCAATAAACTATTAAAAGTAGTCAATTTATCAGATTATAGAGTTTAAAAAATAAATAAGTAAATAAAATTACGATTGTTATACTAATGTATGATGGTAGTGGGAAAAATGGTTATATAAACATGATGTCTTGTTAATGGGAATATTCAGTTTTGAATTTCTCCCATTTTTAGCATGCATTGGTTTTATGCCATAATTATGTATGTCATTTATAAACAAATTTAGAATTTATAAATTTCTAATTTTATAAGTTATACATGGTCATTATATATAATATATAATGATATTGATTCAATTTTATGAAAGTATTAAAGTATGTTTTCTGTTTTTCAGAGTAGAGAAAATAAAGTATTATATTCCAGTAATAGATGTTAGCCTTATTAATTTAAGGACCCGTTAACTTTGAAATGATGCAATGAAAAACATTTAGTTTTTCAGTTTGTATTTTATAAGACTAAATTTGCACCTAGATAGTTTATAGGATAGAGAATGTAACTCTCTGTAATCTTTACTTAAATAATCTCCTACTTTTAGGCTGCAGGTTAGTGATTATCTTCAGAGGGGTAAATAGTGTTTTGTTTTGTTTTTTAAAGATTTTATTTATTTATTTTGTCAGAGCATGCGAGCGAGCACAAGCAGGGGGCGCAGTAAGCAGAGGGAGAAGCAGCCTCCCTGCTAAGCAGGGAGCCCAATGCGGGACTTGATCCTAGGACCCCGGGATCATGACCTGAGCCGAAGGCAGATGCTTTACCGACTGAGCCACCCAGGAGTCCCAATATGTTATACTTAATACACAGAAGAGAAAACTAAGGAAGAGAGGCTGATGTTCCTGTCCAAAGTGTAGTGGCACTTTGTGAAGTATTAGAAAAGTGTTTAATTGCTTATTTGGAGGGATTTCAAGAAAAGTAAGAAAACGAAACTATAAAATACAAAGGAAAATAAATTGAAACAACAGGTTAGAAGAAAAAGTGGCCTGGGGCTCACTGAAACATAGAGAAGTAGAATTGAGCCAACATTAAGTATTCTCTTCTTTTTAGTTTGTGTGTTTCTCACTTCATGGGATGACTTTGTCTTTGCACCTCTATCACTGTTTATCTGAGGCTGAGATATGAGATGTATTACCAGACTTTATTTCTAGCTCTCCCTGACTTTGGACTCCCCCCCACCCCCAAGACTTTCAGTATCTCTTTTTATCTTCTTTTCTTTTTTTCCAACTTTGTGTCATTGATTGTTTTTGGACTTCTCATTTCTGTTTCATGGCTAATAAAGTATACTACAGATATAAATTATTATTGCTGGATAGATTAGTGTTGGGCCCCTATAATATCTTACATTTATGTGGTAACTTCCACATTAACAAATGGATTACCTAATCTGTTTTCCACAAGTCTTTCCATACGTTCCTCCTTTTGCACCCAATGATATTGATATTCAGAAAGAGCATTCTAAAATTACTCAGTAAATGGATAAAACTGAGGTAAATACAGCTGTTTTGGGGGGGAAAATTATTTTCTTTCAGAGATCATTTGCTCAGGATCCTGGTGTCCTGGGTATTATACACACACACACACACACACACACACACACACATATATTAATTGTTTATAATGATATTTATAATATATTAATTATAATTAATATATTTTAAATTTTATTCAATTATATTTATAAAATATTAATTATAGGTAATAACATATATTTTAACCTCTGAGGAAATGGTTAGCTCATCATAGTATCAATTCTGTTATTTTAACAATCATTTAAATATTGGTATTGCTTTTCACTGTTAGCACAATATTAGTTTTGTTTTCAATAAGGACACAGTTACTTTCTTTTGAACTAGAAAATTAATTTTCTTTGCATATAGATATCCACTTTACATCTACATTTTATGGTAAGTAATTTAAATTGTATACATGTATGTACATTTACCATTTTGGCAGGTTCTTCTTTCTTTTTTCAGCTCAGTAAAGTTAATTATTCTAATTCCATGGTTTCCAAATTAAATGAAAATCAAGATGCTCTCAGTCCACCACATAAAACAGCACAATTTGGGTCATTATTCGAAAGATTAGACAGGTAAGCAAATATTTTTTGAAGATTTTATTTATTTATTTGTGAGTGAGTGAGAGAGAGAGAGAGAGAGAGAGAGAGATGGAGCAGCAGGCAAAGGGAGAAGTAGGCTCCCTGCTGAACAAGGAGCTCCATATAGTACTTGGTCCCAGGATCTTGGGATCATGACCTGAGCTGAAGGCAGATGCTTAACTGACTGAGCCATCCAGATATCCCAAGCAAAGACTTTTGAAGGAAATAAAGAAATTACAGCATTCATTCTTTGAGCTATTAATTCAATTTTAATGAACAAATATTTTTTAGAAATATAGACAAACCTAAGTAATACTTATAGGAAAAAAATACTAGAAGTTAAATGTAGCATTTAATTAAAATAGTTTTAAGTAATTATTTTCTAATGTGCACATCTACCTTTCATTTATTTAAAAAGCCTGGGTGCTTTGCATTTGTTTTATAATCTGCATGAATTACTAGTTCTTTTTCTGTATCATAAACATATTTTATTTTTCTTATTTATGGTAGTTGATTAGTGCCCCCTTTTATTTTCTAGTTGTTTGTATAGAAATCCTGGTTCATTGTTTTAAAATCCATTAAACTTGTAAAACCAGTTAGAATCACTCCTAGTAATCATGATGAGAAACCTTGACTCTGTCATCCTATCCCAGACTTCATCATTTTGGTAAATGACACTACTATTCACTCAGTAGCTGACACCAAAATAAAAGTTCTTGATTGCTTCCTTTCCTTCAACTCCCAGTATCATTTCACCAACAAAGTTTTGACAGTTCTGTGTTCTAGTAAGTTTTAAAGTTACCTACTCACATTTCCACCTCTATAGGTTCCATCCCAGTCTAAGCCACTACTGCCTCTTGAATTGTAATAATCAAATAATGGTTCATTTTGTTTTAAACTCTTTTCCTGAGATCCATTTTTTTTTACAGCTCTATTAATGTATAATCGGCTTGCAACAAACTGAATTTATCTAAAATGTGCGCTTTGATAAGTTTTGACCTGTGTCAAATAATGAACATATTCATCATCACCAGTAGTTTCTTTGGGCATCTTTGTAGTCTCTTCCTCTGGCCGTTTTACATCCCTTACTCTCATCCCAAGGCAACTGCTGATCTGCTTTCTGTCACTGTTGATTAGTCTGTATTTTCTAGAGTTTTATGTGAGTGTGACATCATATAGTTATGTTCTCTGCAGAAATGGGGAGACAATAGTCAAACTGTACAAACTTCCAGTTTTAAGACAAATAAGTTTTGGAGATCTAATATACAGCATAGTGACTGCAATTAATAATACTACATTACATACTTGAAATTTGTTAATATAATATCTCTTAAGTAGACTTACCAGATACATATACAAAGGTAACTATGTGAGGTGATAAATATGCCAGTTAGCTTGGTTGTGGTAATCACTTCACAAATTATATGAAATATCATGTTGAACACCTTAAATATATACAATTTATTTGTACTTATTTTATTTGTCAATTGTATCTCAATAAAGCTGAGGGAGAGGATCACTTCCAACATACTGGAAGGTTTTCTCACACTCCTCCAAGTCTGTAGTTTCCAACAGTAATCATCATTCTGACTCCTGTCACCATACATGAATCAAGCCTGTCTTGGAACTTCATATCAAAGGAATTATACAGTGGTCTTCTTTTGGTATGGAGATTCATCCATGCTGTTGCTTGCTATTCCATGTATCAGTACTTAATTCTTTTTCATTTCTGTGTGTTATTCCACTGTATGAATATTATATAATATTCTATGTTTTGTTGAAGTATAGTTGACATACAGTATTTCATTAGTTGCAGGTGTACATATGATGTTCTGTTCTTAATGGACATCTGGGATAGTTCAAATTTGGGACTGTTATGAACAAAGCTGCTGTGACATTCAAAAAAAATTAATAGGAGAAACACTTCATGATCGTGAATTGGAAGAATCACTAACTTTAAGGTGGAAATTTTCCCCAAGTTTCTGCCATTTTCTAGCTCCTGACAGTTCTACTCCTTGCTTCTTGGAACGTCACTTTTTAGAGTCCACATATAGGTGAGATCATGTGGTATTCGTCTTTCTGTGTCTGCTTATTTCATTTAGCATAATGTCATCTATGTTCATCCATATTGGCACAAATAGCATAATTTTTTATGGCTGAGCAATATTCCATTGTATTTAATCTTCTTTAACTTCTCTTAGTGTAATGTATTGTGCTTTCAGTTAATAAACCTTGTGCTTCCTTGGCTGAATTTATTCCTAAATATTTTTTTCTTTTTATGCTGGTGTGAATGGTATTTATTATTTTCTTAATTTCTTTTTTGGATTGTTCATTCCTAAAATATAGGAATATAATTAATTTTTTAATATTGATCTTGTCTTCTATGACCTTGCTGAACTCATTATGAATACTACTAGTGGTTTTATGGATTCTTTAGGCTTTTTACCATACTGGATTATGTTGTCCATAAATACAGGTATTTATACCTCTCTTTTTCAGTCAGGATGCTTTTTACTTCGCTTACCAACTACAGTGACTAGAACCTCTAGCACAGTGTTGAATAATAAGTAGGAAGGCAAGAGTGGGCATGCTTGCATTGTTCCCAGTCTTAAAGGAAAAGCATTTCACTCTTTTGTTAGCGGTAAGTTTTTTGTAGGTGTCCTTTATCAGGTTTAGGAAATTCCCTTCTATTCCTAGTTCATGGAAAGTTTTTATCATGGATCTTGTCAGATGTTCTTTCTGTGTCCCTTGAGATTATCATGTAGTTCTTTCAGCCCTTTATTAATATATTGTGTATTACTTTATTTTCAAATGTTAAACTGCCTTGGGTTCCTGGGATAAAAGCTGCTTGGTCATGGTATATAATCCTCTTCATATATCGTAGGATTTGGTGTGTTACTATTTTGTTGATGATTTTTATGTCTCTATTCGTGAAAATTGGTATGATTTTTTTTTTTTTGTAGTGTCTTTGGTGCCAAGGTAATACTAACCTTACAGAATAAGTTGGAAAATGTGTCCTTCTCTATTTAATGGAAGAATTTGTGGAGAATTGGCATGATTTTTTCTTTAAGTGTTTTCGCATCTGGGCTTTTCTTCCCGGGACAACTTCTAACTACTAATTTTTCTTATGTCTGTTCAGATTTTCTAATTTCTTGAGTCAGTTGTAGTAATGTATGTTTTTCTAGGAATTTATCCATTTCATATAAGTTGTGTGATTTGTTAGCATAAACTTGTTTATAGTATTTCCTTGAAAATCTTTAAATTTCCATTAAAGTCAGTAATGATGTCCCTTCTTTATTTTTTTTAAGACTTTATTTATTTGTCAGAGAAAGAAGCAGGGGAGCAGCAGGCAGAGGGAGAAGCAGGCTCTCTGCTGAGTAGGGAGTCTGATGCAGGACTCCATCCCAGGATTCTGGGATCATGACCTGAGCCAAAGGCAGAGGGTCAATTGACAGAGGCACCCAGGTATCCCTGATGTCCCTTCTTCAATTCCAGATCTGTGTCTTTGCTCCTTTTTTCATGGTCAATATAGCTAAAGATTTGCTAATTTCATGGATACTTTTAAAGAACTAAGTTTTTGGATTTCATCAGTTTTCTCTATTATTTTATTTTCCTGTTTTCCATTCCTTTGATTTCTGCCTTCATGTTTATAATTTCCTTCTTCTGCTTGCTTTGGATTTAGTTTGCTTTTTTTTTTTTTTTGGTAGATTCTTAAATTGTAACCTTAACTAATGATTTGATATTTTCTTTTTGTTTGGTATAGGCATTTAAAACTATAAATTTCCCTCTAACCAATGTTTAGAGGCCAACCAATGATTACTTGGAGGTTGTGTTTAAACATCTTGAGTCAATAAGGTTTCTTCCTGTGTGCAAGACCTCACATTCAGCCGGGGATGAGTAGAGATACCTGAGGCCCTCTCCTGAGTGTGTATACATACTTACACATTAGTGCAGCCTTTCAGACCACTGGGGTGTCTTGCAGTTTATTAGAGCTCATTGTGCCTGTTTGTTTCCTGGATCTCTCTATGAAATTTCTGGCTGTTTTTTTGCTTGTTCCAAATATTGCAGCCCCAGTCTTACAGTTTATTAGAGCTCATTGTGCCTCTTTGTTTCCTGGATCTCTCTATGAAATTTTTGGCTGTTTTTTTGCTTGTTCCAAATATTGCAGCCCCAGTTAGTTGCAGTGTTGGGCTTTCCTGATGATTTGCCACCAAGGTATTGATTATTTTTGACAAATTCCTGGGCATGGGGCTTCCTTGTCTTCACTTCTAGACTACTGAGCTTTGGTAGAGCTATCAGCCATGGAGTAGGGGTGGAAGGAAGGTAGCTTCCCAAAGCTAAAACTCCACAGACTCCCACTGCTCCTGCTAAGGTTTAGTAGTTTTTCTTGAAGTACTACTTCTCAGTTTATTGCGTTCCTTTGTTACTGTCCAGATTTTGAAATGATTGGTTTTTGCAAGTGTTATCTGGTTCTGTCATTACTTTTGGGGGCAAGATTTATTTGCCAGGCTTTCACACATCATTCCAGAAGTCCTGCCCCACATTGATTAATTTTTAAATGTTAAATGAGTCTTGTATTCTGGAGATAAACCCGACTTGGTTACAACGTGCTATCCTTGTTATGCATTCTTGGGTTTGATGTGCTAAAATTTTGTTAGGAATTTTTGCATTAATCTTTATGAGGGATATTATTTTCTGTGTTTCTTTTCTTTTGATATCTTTATCTGGTTTTGCTATTAGCCTAGTGTCGATGTCATAGAGTGAGTTGGGAAGTATCCCTCCTGTGTAATTTTCTGAAAGAGTTTATGTAGAATTGGTACAATTTCTTCCTTAAATGTCTGATAGAGTTCATCAATGAAGCCTCTTGGTATGGAGTCTTTTTTGGTGGGAATGCTTTTTTATTGTTTTGTGTTTTTTTTTTTCCTCTAATTTCCTTTTTTTTTTTTTTTTTTAACTGGATACGGGGTAGTCAGATTATTTTTTCTTTGAGTGAACTTTGGTAGTTTGTCATACGAAGAATGCATCTGTTTTATCTGTGTTGTAGAACTTATTGACTTAAAGTTATCCATAATATTCTCTTCTTATGTATTTAAAATTTTTAACATTTATAGTGATGTCTTTTCTCTCATTACTAATATAAATAAATTGTATCTTCTCCTTTCTTTTTCCTGGTCATTGTTTTAAATTTAAAACCAGTTGGCCTATAACATTATACTAGTTTCAGGTGTAAAATGTTATTAAGTATTTGTATACATTGTAAAATGATCATAGTAAGTTTAGTTACCATTTGTCACCATACCAAGTTAAAATTTTTTCTGTAATGAGAACTTTTAAGATTTACTCTTAGCAACTTTCAAGTATGCAATACAATATTATTGACTAATAATGACCATGCTGTGCATTCCCACAACTTATTTATTTTATAACTGGAATTTGTTTTACCTCTTGACCCACTACACTCACTCCCCAACTTACCTCCCCTCTGGCAAACACCAGCTTGTTCTTTGTATCCATGAGTTTTGTTTTGTTTGCTTGTTTTATTTTTTATATTCTATATATAAGTAAAACTGTATGGTATTTTTCTTTCCCTGTGTGGCTTATTTCACTTAGCATAATACCCTCAAGTTCCATCCATGTTGTCACAAATAGCAAGCTTTCATTCTCTCTCTCTTTTTTTAATTTATTCATTTGAGATAGAGAGACAGAGAGAGACACAGAACATGAGCAGGGGAGCGATCTCGGCAAAGGGAGAGGGAGAAGCAGACTTGTCGCTGAGCTGGGAGCCCGGTGCAGGGCTCTAGCCCAGGACCTGGATGGGGATCATGACCTGAGCTGAAGGCAGACGCTTAACCATCTGATCCACCCGGGCACCCCTTTTTCTTTACCTTCTTAATCAACATTTATGAGTAAAATAAAAAGTAGAGGAAACCGTGATTGATTCCCTGGAGTTTGTCCTGAGGCTAAATTTCTTTTCTTTTTATTTAAATTCAGTTAGCCAACATATAGTATATCATTAGTTTTTGATGTAGTGTTCAGTGATTCATTAGTTGTGTATAACACCCAGTGCTCATCAGATCATGTGCCCTCCTTAATGCCCATTACCCAGTTACCCCACCCCCCTCCCTTCCACAACTCTGAATTTGTTTCCTAGAGTTGAGTCGCTCATGGTTTGTCTCCCTCTCTGATTTCTTCCCATTCAGTTTTCCCTCCCTTCCCCTACAGTCCTCTGTGCTATTCCTTACATTCCACATATGAGTGAAACCATATGATAATTGTCTTTCTCTGCTTGACTTATTTCACTTAGCATAATACCCTCCAGTTCCATCCATGTCGATGCAAATGGTAGGTGTTCATCCTTTCTGATGGCTGGGTAATATTCCTTTGTGTATATATACCACTTCTTTATCCATTCATCTGTTGAAGTACATCTTGGCTCCTTCCACAGTTTGGCTATTATGGACGTTGCTGCTATGAACATTGGGGTGCATGTGCCCCTTCTTTTCACTACATCTGTACATTTGCGATAAATACCCAGTAGTGCAATTACTGGATCATAGGGTAGCTCTTATTTTTAATGTCTTGAGGAATCTCCATACTCTTTTCCAGAGTGACTGTACCAGTTTGAATTCCCACCAACAGTGTAAAAGGGTTCTCCTTTACATCCTTGCCAACATTTGTTGTTTCCTGTCTTGTTAATTTTGCCATTCTGACTGGTGTAAGGTGGTATCTCGTTGTGGTTTTGATTTGTATTTCCCTGATGACAAGTGATGTGAAGCATTTTTTCATGTGTCTATTAGCCATTTGTATGTCTTCTTTGGAGAAGTGTCTGTTCATGTCTTCTGCCCATTTCTTGACTGGATTATTTGTTTTCTGGGTGTTGAGTTTGATAAGTTTTTTATAGATCTTGGATACCAGCCCTTTGTCTGTTGTGTCAGTTGCAAATACCTTGTCCCATTCAGTGGGTTGCCTTTTAGTTTTGTTGACTATTTCCTTTGTTGTGCAGAAGCTTCTTATCTTGATGAAGTCCCAATAATTCATTTTTGCTTTTGTTTCCCTTGCCTTTAGAAATGTGTCTTGCAAGAATATGCTGTGGCCAGGTTTGAGGAGGTACGCCTGTGTTCTCCTCTAGGATTTTGATGGATTCCTGTCTGTCATTTAAGGTCTTTCATCCATTTTGAGTATATCATTGTGTATGGTGTAAGAGAATGGTCCAGATTCATTCTTCTGGATGTGGCTGTCCAATTTTCCCATATCTGGTCCATTTCTGGGGTCTGTAATCTGTTCCATTGATCTGTGTGTCTGTTTTTGTGCCAGTACCATGATGTCTTGATGATCACACCTTTGCAATATAGCTTGAAGTCAGGCATTGTGATGCCCCCAGCTTTGGTTTTCTTTTTCAACAATCCCCTGGCTATTCGGGGTCTTTACTGGTTCCATACAAATTTTAGTATTGTTTGTTCCAGCTCTGTGAAAAATGTCAATGGTATTTTGATAGAGATTGATTGAAAGTATAGATTGCTCTGGGCAGCATAGACATTTTCACAATGTTTATTCTTCCAGTCCATGAGCATGGAATGTTTTGCCATCTCTTTGTGTCTTCCTCAATTTCTTTCATAAGTATTCTGTAGTTTCTAGAGTACAAATCCTTTACCTCTTTGATTAGGTTTATTCCTAAGTATGGTTTTTGGTGCAGTTGTAAATTCCTTAATTTCTCTTTCTCCAGTCACATTGTTAGTGCATAGAAATGCAACTGATTTCTGTGCATTGATTTTCTATCCTGCCAAATTGTTGAATTGGTGTATGAGTTCTAGCAATTGTGGGGTGGAGTTTTCTGGGTTTTCTACATAAAGTACCATGTTTTCTACAAAGAAAGTTTGACTTCTTCTTTGCCAGTTTGAATGCCTTTTATTTCTTTTTGTTGTCTAATTGCTGAGGTTAGGACTTATAGTACTATGTTGAACAATAATGGTAAGAGTGGGCATCCCTGTCATGGTCCTGACCTTAAGGGAAAAGCTGTCAGTTTATCCCCTTTGAGAATGATATTTGCTGTGGGCTTTTCATAGATGGCTTTTATGATATTGAGGTATGTTCCTTCTAACCCTGTACTTTGAAGAGTTTTAATCAAGAAAGGAATGGCAAATATATTTTGTCAAATGCTTTTTCTGCATCAGTTGAGAGGATCATATGGTCCTTGTCTTTTCTTTAATTAATGTGATCTGTCATGTTGATTGATGTACGAATGTTAAACCACCCTTGCATCTCAGGAATAAATCCCACCTGGTCCTCTTGAATAATCCTTTTAAGGTACTGTTGGATCCTATTGGCTAGTATCTTGGTGAGTATTTTGGCATCCATGTTTATCAGGGGTATTGATCTGTAATTCTCCTTTTTGATGGGATCTTTGTCTGGTTTTAGAGTAAAGGTAATGCTGGCCTCATAGAATGAATTTGGAAGTTTTACTTCCATTTCTATTTTTTGGAAGAGCTTCAGTAGAATATGCATTATTTCTTCTTTAAATGTTTGGTAGAATTCTCCTGGGAAGCCATCTGGCCCTGGACTCTTGTTTTTTGGGAGGTTTTTGATTACTGCTTCAATTTTCTTGTTCAGATTTTATGTTTCTTCCTCGTTCAGTTTTGGTAGTTTATAAGTTCCAGGAATGCATCCATTTCTTCCAGATTGCCTAATTTGTTGGCATATAGTTGCTCATAATACGTTCTTTAAATTGTCTCTGTGTCCTTGGTGTTGGTCATGATCTCTCCCTTTTCATTCATTATTTTATTAATTTGGGTCCTTTCTCTTTTCGGATAAGTCTGGCCAGAGGTTTACTGATTTTATTAATTCTTTCAAAGAACTAGCTTCTAGTTTCGTTGATCTGTTCTGCCGTTCTTCTGGTTTCTGTTTCATTGGTTTCTGCTCTGATCTTTATTATTTCTCTTCTCCTGCTGGGTTTAGGCTTTATTTGCTGTTTTTTTTTTTTTTCTCCAGGTCCTTTAGGTGTAAAGTTAGCTTGTATATTTGGGATTTTTCTAATTTTTGAAAGAGGCTTGTATTGCTGTGTACTTCCCTCTTAGGACCACCTTTGCTGTATCCCAGAGGTTTTGAAACAATGTGTTTCCATTCTCATTAGTTTCCATGAATTTTTTAAGCTCTTCTTTAATTTCCTGGTTGACCCATTCATTCTTTAACAGGGTGCTCTTTAATCTCCAAGTGTTTGAGTTCCTTCTGAATTTCCTCTTGTGATTGAGTTCCAGTTTGAAAGCACTGTGGTCTGAATATATGCAGGGGATAATCTCAGTCTTTTGGTATCAGTTGAGACCTGATTTGTGACCCAGTATATGATCTATTCTGGAGAAAGTTCCATGTGCATTTGAAAAGAATGAGTATTCTCTTGTTTTGGGATCAAGTGTTCTGTATATATCTGTGAAGTCCATCTGGTCCAGTGTGTCATTCAAAGCCCTTGTTTCTTTGTTGGTCTTCTGCTAAGATGATCTGTCTATTGTTGTGAGTGAGGTGTTGAAATCTCCTACTATTAATGTATTATTATCAATATGTTTCTTTACTTTGGTTATTAATTGGTTTATATAATTGGCTGCTCCCATGTTGGGGGCATAAATATTTACAATTGTTAGATATTCTTGTTGGATAGACAAGAAGTATGATATAGTGTCACTCTTCATCCCTTTTACAGTCTTTGGTTTAAAATCTAATTTGTCTGATATGAGGATTGCTACCCAAGCTTTCTTTTGTGGTCCATTAGTGTGGTAAATTGTTTTCTACCCCCTCACTTTCAGTTTGGAGGTGTCTTTAGGTCTAAAATGAGTCTCTTGTAGAAAGCATATCGATGTTTCTTGCTTTTTTATCCAATCTGATACCCTGTGTCTTTTCGTTGGAGCTTTTAGCCCATTTACATTCAGAGTAACTATTGAAAGATATGAATTTGGTGCCATTGTCTTGCCTGTAAAGTCCCTATTTCTGTAGATTATCTGTTTCTTTCTCGTCTGTATTACTCTTGGGATCTCTCTTCATTTACAGTGTCCCTTAATATTTCTTCTGGGACTGACTTGGTAGTCACATACTCTTCAGTTTCTGGAAGCTCTTTATCTCTCCTTCCATTCTGAATGACAGTCTTGCTGGAGAAAGTATTCCTGGCTGCATGTTCTTCTCATTTAGTACCCTGAATATATCTTGCCAGTCCTTTCTGGCCCACCAGGTTTCTGTGGGAAGGTCTGATGTTATTTCCTCCATATGTAAGGAATGTCTTCTTCCTAGCTATTCTCAGGATAGCTTTTTTTTTCTCTAGGATTTGCAAGCTTCACTATTATGTGTCGGGGTGTTGATCTATTTTTGTTTATTTTGGAAGGGGTCTTCTCTGCATCTTGGACATGAATGTTTGTTTCCTTCCCCAGGTTAGGGAAATTCTCAGCCATTATTTGCTCAAATATACCTTTTAGCACTCTCTCTCTCTCTCTCTCTCTCTCTGTGTCTCTGTCTCTCTCTCTCTTTCTGTCTCTCCAACCCCTCTGGGACCCCAGTAATTCTGACAGCGGTTTGTTTCAAGGCATCATTAAATTCTCGAAGCCTTTCTTCATGGGCTTTGAGTTGTCTTTCTCTCTTTTGCTCAACTTCTTTCCTTTCCATTAGCCTGTCCTCTAGATCACTATTCTCTCTTATGCCTCATTGACCCTACCTATTAGAGCGTCCAATTTAGATTGCATCTCATTCATACCATTTTTAAGTTCGGCCTGATTAGATCTCATTTCTGCCCTTAGTGATTCTGTACTGTCACTTAGGCTTTTCTCAAGCCTAGCTATTAACTTTATAATTGTTACCCTGAATTCCATCTCTGCTCTCTTACTTACATTCCATATTGATTAGCTCTGTAGCAGAGAACATTGCCTCTGGTTCTTTGTTTTGTTGTGAATTCCTCTTTCTAGTCATTTTGCCCAGAGAAGGATGGGTAAGCGAATGAGCAGAGTCCAAAATATCAACTGCAACCCAAGCAAAATACACCCTAAACAAATCTGAAGTGATCAGAAGCCACAACAGAAAGAGCAAACAAAACCAAAATGAAATAAACAAAAAAAGGTGGTTGGGGAAGATACTCTAATCCCCCAGGGTGGACAAAAGAGGATGATCCACTTGTTCCTGATTGAACTTTGGTCTGTGTGTTACATCCCAAAATTGCAAAGAAAGCAAAGCGTGTGTTATATATGTAACACACACACACGCACATGCATGCACACACACACACATACACACACACAATAAAGTATATAATTCTAAATATAGAATATAAATATAATTATAAAAATTGTAAGTAGTAAATATATATATTTACTATGTGAATAGTAAATATAATAGTGAAAAAAAAAGACAAAAATGAAGCATATATCTGTAAAATGTAGATGTAAAAAGAAAAGTTAAAAAGCAACTTAAAACCACAGGTTGGTAAATTAAGAATCTAGCTGAAATGGGAAAAAGGTAGAAAAAAAAAGAAATAGAAAATTTTAGACTGAAAGATAAATGAGTCATGAGGAAATACCTGGAGCCCAATATACTATTTTCTGCTGGTGCGCAGTTCTACAGTTTTCTGGAATCCATACAGTTTTAGTTCAGCTGTTCTTCCAGTCTTTCTTCTGTGGGTGGGCCTGTTGCGCTGTTTCTCAGGTGTCTTTGCGTGGGTGGAATTGCACTGCTGCTTGTCGGGGGGTAGGGCTCAACATAAGCGGGTTGCCTGTGTGGCTTTTGTTCCCTGGAGGCTTTCCGCCCTTTTCAGAGGGTCAGAACAAAAATGGCCGTGTGGATCTCTGGCCCAGAGGCAAAAGATCCCCATCACCCCTCTTCAATAAACCCTCTGGGTCAAATATTCTCTACTTCTGTGTGTGCCAAACTCCACAGACTCCTGTGGTATGTGCGCACTGTGGTCCTCCTGGGGGGAGTCCCAGGGAACCGTCAGTGCCAGTGCTTTTTGTGTATTTGGGACTGTAAGTGCTTGTGGGATCGTGCGTGCCCCCTGCTCCACTGCTCCCGGGTCATGGCTGAATGTTGCCCTACTGTCCTTTCCATGGCCCTGAGAGCTTTTGCCTACCTGTGGGTGCAGCCATTTCACCCCTCCCAGTGGATGGTAAGCGGCCCACACGTACCAGTCCTCTTCAGGGTGCTCAGGCAAAGAGTGGTCTCCCCATGGGCCGGGCTTGCGGTTTATGATGACTGGAGCTGAGAGTCCCTCCTGGGCTCTCTGACCATAACCAGTTTCCTCGTTCCCCTGTTTGGGCACTCTACTGGTTCAGGCACCCTGGTTCATTCTGTGTCTCTTGGGATCCTGAGGCCACAATGACCCACCTAGAATTCTGCCCTTTGCATCCCCCAAGCCACTTTCAGAAAGGGATGTCTCTCACTGGAGCAGATTTCTGAGGGTTCTGATTTTGCGCTCTGGTGTTACATAACTTTCCAGTAGCCAGCTTATGGAGGCTCCCACCTTCTTCCATTTATCTTCCAATACTTCCCTGCAGATTCACGACTTTGCACATCTTACTTGCAAAAAACAGTTGCTTTTCTGCTTCTAGAGTTCCAGATATATTTTTCTTATATCTCAGGCTGATTTCTTGAGCGTTCATAATGGTTTGATAAGTATCCAGCTGACTTTGAGGGACCAGATGAAATGAGGTCCCTCCTCTTCTGCTTCCCCTTCTCATACTTTTTTAATGGTAATATTCAGTTACATAGACACACACACACACACACACACCATCTTCTTTATCCATTTATTTATCATTTATGGACACTTAGGTTGTTTCCATATCTTGACTATTATAAATAATGCTTCAGTGAACATTGGAGTGCATATATCTTTTTACTTTTCTCCCCCCTGATCATTCTGATAAAGAGACTAACCAATTTTATCTTCTCCATAATCTTTTAGTTTCACATATTTATCTTCTATTTTTTATTTCATTGCATTCTGCTCTTCAGTTCCTTTTGCCTGTACCTTTGGATTTAATTTAGTTTTTTTCTATTGTCTTAGGGTGAAAGCTGAGGTCATTGATTTGAAGTCATTTTTCTTTTCTAATTAGGTATTTTCACACTTTAAATTGTCCATTAACTACTCCTATTGCTATATCCTACAAGTTTTGATGTTTTAATTTTCATTCAAAGTCTTCCTAATTTTTCTTTTGATTTCTTTTTCAATCCATGAGTTATTTAGAAATTTGTTGTTTGCTTTCTAGAAATCCTAAGGCATTCCTGTACCTTTCTAAATTAATACCATTGTGGATAGGAAACATCCTTTGTATGATTTGAATCCTTTCAAATTTATTGAGACTTGTATTATGGTCAAGAGTATGGTTTACATTTAATGTGACAGTTTATATGGTTGGGTTTAAGTCTATTCTCTTGTTTTTTAAATTTTTTAACGATATTATTTGAGAGAAGAGAGAGAGAGCATGCACGAGCGTGGGGAAGGGGCAGAGGGAGAGGGAGAAGCAGACTCTATGCTGAGCAGGGAGCCCGATGCAGAACTTGATCCCAGGACCCTGGGATAATGACCTGAGCCAAAGGCAGATGCTTAACCGACTGAGCCACCTAGGCGCCCCTAAGTCTGTTCTCTTGTTTTTTATTTGTCCCTTATGTTTCCTTTTCATCTTTATCTGCCTTTATTTTGTTTGAGTGTTTTTTATGACTTAATTTACCCCTTTTGTTGGCTTATTAACTTATATCTGATTTTTTTCCAGTGGTTGCTTTAGCTTATAGTATATATTTTATCACAGTTTATCTTCAAGTTATACAACTTCACATATAGTATAATAACATAATAGTCCACTTTCTTTTCTCCATTCTGGCCTTTGTGTATATTCATATATTTTATTTATATATATATATGTTGTAGATCCAGTAATACATTATTGCTCTTTTTAAAGAGAGCTATAAGAAAACATATTTTTTTTATATTTAAGCACAAATTTACCATTTTTGGTGGTCTTGATGATTTTGTGTAGATCTAGATTTTCATCTGGTGACATTTTCCTTCAGTTCTAAACACTTTAACATTTTTTCTAGGATGGGTCTGCTAGTGATTAATCCTTTTATCTTTTGTATACCTGTCTTTACTCTTTTTGAAAGATGTCTTTTGACTTGCATTGTTTCTAACTAGAAATTTGCTGTCATTTTTATCTCAATGTCTGTATATACAATATATAATTTTTCTGTTGGACTCTCTGTCATGCACTTTCTGACATGGATTTTTATCCATTGATTAGGATGTTCATTTTCTTTCCATTTATTATGTTTTGGCTGTGTTGAGCTTCTTAAATCTGTGTACCTACTGTTTTTATCAAATTTGGAAACAGTTCAGCCATTAATTTTTAACACATTTTTTCTGATTTCTTTTTCCTCTTTGGGGACATTAAACTAAATGTCATTACATTAAATTAGTCCGTTTGAAGTTGTGTCCCAGTTTACTGATGCTTTGTTTATATATTTTCAATGTTTTTTCTGTGTGTTTCACGTTATATAGATTGTTTTATCTTCAAAATCACTAGTGTATCTTCTTTGATGGTCTCATCTACTCATAAATCCTGTTCAGTATGTTTTTCATCTCTCTAAGTTTGATTTAACTTTTCTTTATATCTTCCATGCATTTATTTCAACATGCTCAGTCTTTCCTCTCTCTTCTTGAATATATGGAATATAGGCACGATAACTTTTTTTAATGTCTTTGTCCACAAATACTGTCATTTGTGTCATTTCTTGGTCTGTTTCTAATAAATGATTTTTCTTTTCATTATGGCCTGTACTTACTGCTTCTCTGTATTCCTGGTAATTTTGTTTGGATTCTGTAAATTCTGAATTTCATATTTTTGGTGTCTGGAGATTTTTGTATCCCTATAAATCACCCTAAGCTTTGTTCTAGATACAGTTTAGTTATTTGGAAATACTGTGATACTTTGTTAAGCAGGACCAGATATGCTTTTAGTCTGCGGTTAATTTTGTGGCCTGCTGAGGCAATACCCTTCTGAGTACTCTGTGATTCCCTTTGAATTATGAGGTTTTCCACTCTGGCTGATGGGAACACCAAATTTTCCCATCTGTATGTGAATTCCTGGACTTGTTCCATCTTATCCTGTTAGATATTTTATTCTCCTCCCCACCCCCAGCCTTGGGTATTATTTCTTCATATGCATGTGCTGATCAGTACTTAGCTGAAGATTTGAGAACTCTCCGTAGATCTCCAGAGTGCTCTGTCTTTGAAGGACTCTCCTAATGATACTCTGCCTTGTGAAATCTAGCCTCTGTATTTTTTCTGAACCCCCAGCTCTGTTTTCTCAACAAGGGGAATCTGTGAGCTCTTACTGGGTTGTCCCTTTGTATTCTGTGGCTTGTATACTTTCTGCAGGCAGTAAGCTAGGAGCAGTCATAGGGGTCACCTCATTTGCTTTCTTTCTCTCTCAAGAATCATTATCCTGTTCTACCTGATGGTCCATGTATGAAAACTTTTATCTCATATATTTTGTCCAGTTTTTTAATTGTGCCAGTCAGGAGGATAAGTCGAGTGTCTCTTGCTTCATATTGGCTAGTTGGAAGTTTTGAAACTTAATGTTCACCTAGCAGTCAAACTGATATTTTTCAAGGCAAAAAGCAAGCCAATTTTACTTTTGTATTTAGAAACTTTCAGTGTTTCTTAGTGTTCTTTTAAAAAATAAAGCTCTGGGGTGCCTGGGTGGCACAGCAGTTAAGCGTCTGCCTTCGACTCAGGGCATGATCCTGGCGTTATGGGATCGAGCCCCACATCAGGCTCCTCTGCTATGAGCCTGCTTCTTCTTCTCCCACTCCCCCTGCTTGTGTTCCCTCTCTCGCTGGCTGTCTCTATCTCTGTCAAATAAATAAATAAATAAAATCTTTTAAAAAAAATAAATAAAAAATAAAGCTCTATTCATATGACCGAGTAATTCTACTACTGGGTATCCAAAGAAAATTAAAACACTAATTCAAAAAGATGTGTGCACCCCTATGTTTATTGCAGCATTATTTACAATGGCTAAATTATAGAAGCAACCCAAGTGTCCCATCCATAGTGGATAAAGAAGAAGTATATATATACAAAGGAATATTACTCAGCCATAAAAAAATGAAATCTTGCCATTTGCAACAATATGAATGGATCTAGATAGTATAATGCAAAGTGAAACAAGTCAGAGAAAGACAAATACCATATGATTTCACTTTTGTGGAATTTTAAAGTAGATGAACAAAGAAAAAAGAGACAAAAAATCAGACACTTAAATTTAGAGAATGAACTGGTGATTACCAGAGGGGAGGTGGATGCGGGGGGGTGAGTGAACTAGGTGAAGGGGATTAGGGGTACACTTATCATGATGAGCACTGAGTAATGCATAGAAGTATTGAATCATTATATTGTATACCTGAAATTAATATAATACTGTATATTAATTATGCTTGAATTAAAAATACTAAGTTCTGTATAATCTGGGCCCTTTTAAGACTTAGGTCATAGGTTTTCCTTCACTGATTCTATTCAATCTTTCTTTTTTGTTGTTGTTGTTAGATTTTATTTATTTATTTGAGAGAGAGAGTGAAAGGGAGCACAAGCTGGGGGAGGGGCAGAGGGAGAAGCAGACTCCACCCTGAGCAGAGAGCCCAACTTGGGGCTCCACCCCAGGACTCTGGAACCATGACCTGAGATGGAGGCAGACACTTAACCGACTGAGCCACCCAGGCACCCCTGTTCTTTTTGTTCCTCAAATGTGTGGCAAATTTTGTATTTGTGCTTATTATTCTGTTCCCTTGGAGTATGCTTACTCCTTTCTTCACATGTTTAACCATTCTGTGTCTTTCATTTACTTATCCCTTCCTTACTAGGGACTTTACTGACCACACTGAGATAGGACTTCTAACACAAGTTATTCCATCATATGATCTTGTAGCATCTATAAAGGCACAGTAATTATCTTTTTTATTTGTTTATTTCTGTATTTCTTTTATCCTTTCTACTTATTAATGGTTAATTATTTGTTATTTTCCTTAACTAGAATATAAGCTGTATTGTCTCCCTAACACATAATAGGCATACATTAAATATCTGTTTAATATACATAGATAAGTCTTTCTTTACATTTTTAAAAAAAATTTAGAGTAATGAAAATTTCTCTGGTGTTAGTGTTGTATATTGCATACTATAGGTTACGCCTTTTGGTATAATAGCATTATATTGTCCAAAACACCAGAGAGACCTATGTTGATTAACAGTGTAGGATCGTGATCTGTGAACATTCCTGGATAAAACATCTCTCTCTCCTTAATAGCAAATTGAATTCTTTTATTTCTCTGTCCACAACACATTATGGTATAGTGTCTGGAACACAACAGGTGTACCTGCTTGTTAGGTATTTAATAAATAACTTAAAAAATAAAATTGGAAATCAGTCAGAGTTTTAGTGGCCTATATTTCTTCTCTCAATTTCTTTGGTACCTCCAATCTCTGGAACAACCCAACCCCAAGTAAATTTGTTGATAGTGACAAAAAAATTGAAATATCTTGATTTCTAATTATTTCCTACAATAGCTTTGATTTGATACAAGTTGGACTTAAAGTAGAATTATGATTTCTGCATTAAAAAGGAACTTAAAAATTATCTAGCCTAACCTTTTCATCTAATCTGTCTTATATATCTTGGCTTTATTACTTACATATGCATTTGTATCTACATTTTTCTGTTGTGGGAACTTCAGAGTTGTTAGGTTGAGAAAAATCTGTTATAATATTCTCATAACTATATGATTTTATGTTTTAGCAGGATAATTTTCCTCTGTACCATCTTTAAATATCTTTTTCTGGTTAAATGATGCAGCAGCTATACACAATAATTGTCTAGGTTATTCACTAGATCTTATTATAGAAGAGAAGACAAACTCAAGGTTTTTGTTTTGTTAATATAACAGTACATTGAACCCATGCTAATTTTTCATGTTGAAATACTGAACTAAGTGTAGCTTGTTTTTATACTCACTAAGGTATGAGAAGAGTACATTAGACAAATTTCGACCCAAAGTAATATTGTATATTTAAATTAAAAAAATTAAAACATAGTCTAGGTAAATATTAGTAACTACTCAGTATGTTATCTAAGAATTTAATTGTCTCAAAATGAAAATGCTGTATGTTTTTCTTGCTAAATATGTTTTTATTTATCTCAAAGTCCAGGCAATAGGAATTTCCTTACTGGAAGACCTGTTGTAGTTATGGGTGAAGAATGCGGAAGCATGGATGAGCAAAGACAGTCAGACTTCATTACTGAAAAACAGTCAGTACAACATATTTGGGGAGAAAATAGAAGAGAGGTTTCAAATTTTCTTGAAGATGTGAACCAACCAAAAGCCAGCCTTATATCAGAGAATTGTAACTCTTTTATTAGTGAAAATGTCATCAATTTATTAAACATTGATCAACAGAGGATAAAGAAAACCTTTGACAAGTGTGGGTATGACAGTATGGGAGATATTTGTGCAACCACAAGTTCTGATAAAAATGATTCAACTGATAGATGCATTAGAAGTATTTTTACATATCCAGAGTTGACTCTTAGTAATTCTACTTTTAATAAAACAACTTATCCAGAAAAGTGTCAGCCAAACAAGAGGTATCAAAAAGAGTACCACAATAATGAAAGAAATACCCTTAGTACATCTTTTGAAAAGGATTGTTATGCACCCAGCTCTGAAAAAAAAGGTGAGTGTTATGCATGGAAAACATAATCTATTGGGAATTTTTGTTTTCAGTTTGTGTGTGTGTGTGCATGCACGTGTGCATGGAAGAATAGGAAATTAAAAATAGAATGACATTCTATTATATGAATTTTTGGATCAGTAATTTTCTTCTATGTGGGTTGTAAGCTTCAAATTAAAAAACAAATAGTCTCTGTTAAGGTTTTGAGCTCAGTGAATGCTTTTATTTTTAAAGGAAAATTTGGAAGTGATTACCAAGAGAAGACACCACATAATGGAAGCCAGAAATATCCAGTGAATCATATGTAAGTTTTTAGGTAAATCTGGGGAATACAAATCAGGATCTAGTATAATGCATGTTGAAAGTTTGAACTGATGAAAAGTGAATAGGCATATTGCTCTCTAGGGGTGGGTAGACCACCCTCAAGGAAGGCTTCTCAGCTGTCAGAATCTTGGTAATATCACCTCATTTGAGAGTATGGTGCTCATATTTGCTATTGCAAAAATATCTGAAAGCTGAGTATTAATTAGGTTTGAGAAAACTAACTTATGTGTTCAAGAAACTTACATACTTACCGGAATGTCAGTTTATTAATTTACAGTAAGAAATAGAAGAGTCACATGTATAGGAATGCTTACTTGCATGGTAAGCGTATTTTCTAACTTTTGACTCAGCTCTCCATGGGAAGGTTGCTTGGTTAGTACAGAATCAGAACAAGAGTTTGATAGAATTCAACTGTAATGGCATAAGCACATTAACATTTTATGGGACTGTTACTATAGGTAATTAAACAAAATTTCTGGTTTTGGAATAGCCCAAACTTTCTTGGTAATAATTGTGATTTAGTCAGATCTTGGTAACTGAAAATCATGAACTAGAATATATTTTTATTTCGAATGTACTTTCTTATGGAAATATTTAAATTATCTATTTATAAAAAGAGTGTATAGATGTTATTTTAATGGGATTGGCACAACAAATTAATTAAGATATAGGTTCACAACTTATTTAATAAAATCAATAAATTAGCTGCTTTTTTGTCAGATCCCCAAATATTCAGAAACTTGTGACTGAAAAACAGCATGGTAGGTCTTGAATTTTAAAATGTACTTTATGAAAGTGATTTAGAACATGGTTCCCAAGCCTGGCTGCATGTCCACATCACTTGAGGGGATGACTTTTTAAAATTAAAAATACCAAGTTTGATCCACACATAATAAATACTCTCTTTAGGTTGGACCTTATGAATATTTGTTTTTCAAAAAACTTCCCTTATAATTCTGATCTGAAGCCAACTTTGGAAACCAAAATTTAGAATAATAATTTTCAGCAGGAAATAAAGCACACTTTAAAAGCATCTTATTTATGATCCTTAGGGGTAATATCTCTTTGGAAGAATTGCATTTGAAGCAACCATGGGACTTTGGACTTGGTGAGGTAAAGTACATCTTCCATTGTCTTTCCAATTAAGTCAGTTGTTATTATGCCATATTTTAGTATTGGCAGTTTACTTTGACTTAAATTTAGCTTTTATTAAAAAAAAAATTTCTTCTGAGATGAGTACTTTCTTTGTTATATTTTTTTATTCTGGGGAAATTATAGCTTGGATTTAGAAATAAAATTAACACCTTTCAGAATGCTTTAAGACAAACCAATTAGATGTTTTAAAAATTGTTTTTATAAGTCCTATAAATTTTTTTCCAAAATGCAAACACTTAGGTTTCAGTGTGCTATGGTCAACATAGTTATATGTTTAAGAATACTGAAAGAACTGTAAACACTGGTTATTGTAAGTTGTAACTGCTGCTCATAATAAGGGTGTGTGATTGTTACAACAGTCCAGGCTTTGTGTTAGAAGCTTTATGTACTTCATTTCTACTGTGTAAGAGCCTGATTCTGTAAGGTCTTCAGTGCAAAAGAGACTCCAGAGAGGTTAAATAACTTGTTCAAGTGTAATACACTCAAACCAGGATTCAGACTCTTACTATTTTTTTTAAATTTGATTATTTTTAAATTTATTTTAGAGAGAGAGAGAGCGAGCAGGCAGGAGGGGCAGAGGTAGAGGGACAAGCAGACTCCTCACTGAGCAGGAAGCCAGGTGCAGGGCTTGATCCTAAGACCCTGAGCTGAAATCAAGAGTCCGACGCTCAACCGACTGAGCCACCCAGGCACCCCTTCAGACTCTTATTTGACACTATATTTTCTACTATACTGTTTTCTCTTTTTATCTTCAATAAATACTCATCGAATGCATATTATGAATTCATTTAATAGAATTTATTGAGTGTCTTTTATATGCTAGACACTGTGGCTACACTGGTGAAAAAACAAAGTTTTTGTTCTTCTGATGCTTACATTCTATCACGCACGAGACGATGAAAGGTACAGAGAAGAAAGGACATGGAACTTACCTTTAGGAAGCTATATAGTCTAGTAGCTAGACTGAAACAAACAAAAAACCTAGTGCATTTAGATACAATTGCCCCAGCTGGGGTTTTTACAGAAGGCAGTTGGAATTTAGTAAAAGATACTTCTAAGTTTTCTTTTAGGAGTTGTATGGTTTCAGTTCTCAGTTTTGGGTCTTTAATCCATTTTGAGTTCATTTTTATATATGGTGTAGGAAAAATGGTCTGGTTTTATTCTTTGGCATGTAGCTGTCTAGTTTTCCAAATATAATTTATTGGAAAGACTCTTCCCCATTCTATATTCTTAGCTTCTTTGTTGTAGATTAATTGACCATATAGATGTGGGTTTATTTCTGGGCTCTCTATCCTGTTCCATTGATCTATGTGTCTGTTTTTGTGCCAGTACCATACTGTTTTGATTACTATAGCTTTGTAGTATATCTTGAAATCTGGGGTAGTGATACCTTCAGTTTTGTTCTTCTCAGCCTTAGCAACATATTTATGGCTATGTTTCCTCAGACAAGGGAAACAAAAGCAGTAATAAACTAAATTACGCCCAAATAAAAGGCTTTTGCATAGCAAAGGAAACCACCAACAAAATAAAAAGGCAACCTACTTAGTGGGAGAAAATATTTACAAATTATATATATCTAATAAGGAGTTAATGTCCAAAATATATAAAGAACTAATATAACTCAGCACCAAGAAAGCAAATGATCTGATTAAAAAATGAGCAGAGGACCCGAATGAACCTTTTTCCAAAGAAGACAGAGGCCAACAAACACATGAAAAAAATACTCAGCATCAGTAGTCATCAGGGAAATGCAAATCACAACCACAATGAGATATTACTTCATACCAATCAGAATGGCCAGTATTCAAAAGACAAAAAGTAACAAGTGTTGGCGAGGATGTGGAGAATTAATTTTAATTTTTTATATTGAAAATATACTCCTTAAAAATATTTTTTCATGAGCAATATGTGCAAAACTTCTGGTATTCTGCCCTAAAGCCTAAACTGCAAGAAATTTAAAAGTTACCTATGAGAGTTCCTGCTCTTCAGTTTTTAGCTGTTGAAAGATTAACTTGAATTACAAACTTACATTCTTTGATTTACTCAATACTTGGGTTCTTCTGGTACCTAAGATCGACTTTTTACTGCTTTGTAGAGAATTCAGTTTCATAAAATACATAACAAATTCATCCAAATACCCAATCATTTACCTGTCTGTTTGGTTTACTTATACATTCTGTCATGTACTCTGAGCAAAATACAACCGAATTTGAAAAGGCTGCTGTTTATAATTTAAGACAGGGACCTCTAAATGACTACTTTTTGGTATGCTTCAGGCACCAACATGTTGGTAGGAATGTAAATTGGTGCAACCACAATGGAAAGAGTTTTGAAGTTCCTTCAAAAAGCAAAAATAGAAATACTTTACAATCCAGTAATTCCATTACTGGCTATTTGCCCAAAGAAAACAAATATGGGGCGCCTGGGTGGCTTAGTCAGTTAAGCGGCTGCCTTTGGCTGAGGTCATGATCCCGGGGTCCTGGGATCAAGTCCCACATTGGGCTCCTTGCTCAGTGGGGAGCCTTCTTCTCCCTCTGCCCCCTGCTTGTGCTCACTCTCTTGCTCACTTTATCAAATAAATAAATAAAATCTAAAAACGAAAAAGTCTTAAAAACAGAAATACTAATTTGGAAAGATATATGCACCCCAATGTTTACTGCAGCATTATATACAGTGGCCAAGATACAGAAGCAACCCAAGTGTCCATCAATAGATGAATGAATAAGAAGTTGTGGTATGTATATATATGTGTGTGTGTGTGTGTGTGTGTAACACACACACACACACACAGCAGAATGTTACTCAGCCATAAAAAAGAATGAGATCTTGCCTTTTGTGACAACATGGGTGGACCTAGAGTGTATTATGCTAAGTGAGATGAATGAATAAAGAAAAAAAAGACTTTTAAATACAGAGAACAAACTAGTGGTTGCCAGAGGGGAGGTTGGCGGGGGATGGGGAAAATAGGTGAAGAGGATTATAAAATAAATAAGATATAAAATAAGTCACAGAAATGGAAAGTACAGCATAGGAAATACAGTCAATAATATTGTAATAATGTATGATGACAGATGGTAACTATAGTTACAGTAAGCATTGAGTAATGTACAGAATTCTCAAGTCAGTATGTTGTTCACCTGAAGCTAATACCACCTTTCATGTCAGTTATACTTCAATATTAAATAATAAAAAGACAGTTCTAAGTTTCTTGGGTAGTCAGAGGAAGATGTGATAGAGGAGAAAACTTTTGATCTGGGTGTCAGTAAGTTTACCAAGTGGACAAACTGCCTTCATCCTATGAAGAGGGAGCAATAGAGATAGAAATTAAGAGGTGAAGGAATATAGCTTGTTTTAGAAACTCTAAGTAAATGTGTTTCATTCTACTTACTGTTATTGCTACACTACTTTAGCATAAATTATAAGGGCTGGAGGGATGGCAAGAAATAATTCTGGATGTTATAAAGGACCAGGTCATAAAAGAGCTTGTATGACATATAAACAGCAGAGGAATTGATAACATCAGGGTATTAAAAAGTTGAGGAGCGGCAGTGAGGATGGAAACAGGGAAGAGCTATAACAAAGATTTAGATCTAGATTTGATAGAAATTGATGATTAGTTAAGTGAGAAGGAAAAAATTAAAGACCTGTATTTATGATTTGAGTTAAATGGGTAGTTGATGGAATGATGCCATTCACCAAGATTGAAAACATGAGAAATGGCTGCAGAAAAGGTTAACTTCCCACCAAATTTTATGTAACCTCTTTTACAGAATAGACCTGTTACTGTAAAGGGCTACCCAGCCAGCGAGCCCTTTTCCTAATCTTCCATCCATCTAAATTTGGCCACGTGGCTAGGTCTCAATAATAGAATGTTATCAGAAGTGATGTGCAATATTTTCATGCACTACAAAAAGTGGGGATTTCCTTCTCTGTGTTATCCTTATTGTGAGGGCTAGATGGTAGTGAAGCCCTAAGGAATGTTTGCAGCCACAAGATGGGAGGGACTGAGTCTCTAAATCACTAGATGGAAGAAAATTACCTACTGAGTAGAAAAACTCGTTTTAGATTATTACATGAGGGGCGCCTGGGTGGCTTAGTCGTTAAGCTTCTGCCTTCAGCTCAGGGCGTGATCCTGGCGTTCTGGGATTGAGCCTGCTTCTTCCTCTCCCACTCACCCTGCTTGTGTTCCCTCTCTCGCTGGCTGTCTCTCTTTGTCAAATAAATAAATAAAAGCTTTAAAAAAAAGATTATTACATGAGAAAGAAATGTGTTTAAGCATTATACATTTTGTGATTTATTTTTAATACCTAGCATTACTCTAATTCAGAGGGAGAGATTTCTTTTTTTTTTTTTTTTTTAAGATTTTATTTATTTATTCATTCGACAGAGATAGAGACAGCCAGCGAGAGAGGGAACACAGCAGGGGGAGTGGGAGAGGAAGAAGCAGGCTCATAGCGGAAGAGCCTGATGTGGGTGGGACTCGATCCCAGAACGCCCGGATCACGCCCTGAGCCGAAGGCAGACGCTTAACCGCTGTGCCACCCAGGCGCCCCCAGAGGGAGAGATTTCTAACAGAGTATCAGTTAAATTTTGACCTGTTGAGGTTGATTGAGGTCTTTTGAAAAATCTGTTATATACATGAAAATGTGTCATAGCCATTTATATATACAGAGCTTGAGGTCAGAAGAGGCATTTAGTTAGTGTTCAGTGAGTAGGTAGTAATTAAATACATTTGTGTGTACATATGTGCTTTCCAGGAGAAAATGTATAGAACAAGAGTAAAGAGTCCTGTGAAGCCACAACATTTAAAGTTGGAGGACACACAGTAGAAGAGACGCCAGAAAAAGAGACAGAATGAATTGTTAGACAGGTTTGAGGAATTCTACCAGAAGAATGGTAGAAAAGAAAAACAGATTTTTTTTTAAAGATTTTATTTATTTATTTGACAGAGATAGAGACAGCCAGCAAGAGAGGGAACACAAGCAGGGGGAGTGGGAGAGGAAGAAGCAGGCTCATAGCGGAGGAGCCTCATGTGGGGCTCAATCCCAGAATGCTGGGGTCACGCCCTGAGCCGAAGGCAGATGCTTAACGACTGCACCACCCAGGCGCCCCGAAAAATAGATTTTCAAGGAGGGGAATATGGTCAGTAATATCAGATGCTGTCCTGTTACTCCTAGAACTTCTGTTTTCCCAAAAAAGAATAATATAGCTATATTCTCTCAAAGAAGGAATTGTCAGCAGGTTAGAATACTTGAAAAAAAAACAACTCTATTTAACTACATTTATGGCGGCTTAAATGTGGCTAGAGCAAGTCAAAAAAGAAAATAAGGCCATTGGTGGAGCCCAAAGGGAATCCAGTGCTATGAGGAGTTCTTTCGGTAGACCAGGCATGGAATTTTTAATTTGTGATGTATAGACAGATGTATAGGAATATATACCTATTCCAAAGGTACAGCGGCTAAAATCTTAAATTCTGCAAGAGCGACCAAGGCAGGAGTCAAAACAGCAAAGGAAGAAGAGGTAAGAACAGAAGAAAGGCAGTGTTGTGCCTGCCCACTGGCTGGGTAAAATCAGAACAGATAGTTCTCCTGAGGCAGAATTAATGAAGAAACAGAAGCACAGAAAAAACAAACAAAAATCCATCTTGGATGGCAGATAGTAGGGAATGGAAAGTGTCCAAGATCCTTTTGTTGGATGTGGAAGGGAATATGAAAGAACAAGGTCTTGGAGGAGTATAATTATTTTTATTAAGATTTAATTACATATAACAATTTATTACTTCCAGGTGTACAACATAATGATTTGATATATGTATAAACTGTGAAATAATCACCAGAATGGGTCTAGATGGCTGACCATTTTACATTCCCGCCAGCAGTACACAGGGTTCCTTTTTTTCCATGTCCTTGCTAATACTTGTTATTTCTTATTTCTGTGGTATTAGCCATTTTAACAAGTGTGTGGTGCTATCTCTTTGGGGTTTTGATTTGCATTTTCTTGATGATTCACGGTATTAAGCACCTTTTTGTGTACCTGTTGGCTATCTGTATGTCTTCTTTGGCTAAAATTCTGTTCAGTTCCCCTGCCCATTGTTTAATTAGATTGTTGGTATTTTGCTTTGAGTTGTATGAGTTCTTTACATATTTTAGATATTAACCCCTTATCAGATAAATGGTTTACAAATATGTACTCCCATTCTGTAGGCTGCCTTTTCATTTTGTTGATTGTTTCCTTTGCTGTGCAGAGGTTTTTTTTAGTTTGATGTAGTCTCACTTGTTTAGTTTTACTTCAATTGCATTTGTTTTTGGTGTAAATCCAAAAAATCTTTGTCCAGATCAGTGTCAGAGAGCTTTACCACCCCCTATGTTTTCTTCTAGCAGCTTTATGGTTTCAGGTCTTACGTTCAAGGCTTTTATTCCATTTTAAGTTAATATTTGTGTATGGTATACGATAGGGGTCCACTTTCATTCTTTTGCATGTAGCTATCCAGTTTTCCTAGCACCATTTATTGAAGAGACTTTCCTTCCCCTATTGTACATCTTTGGCTCCTTTGTGAATTAATTGGCCATTATGTATGATTTTCTTCTAGCTTTCTATTATGTTACATTGCTCTGTGCCTGTTTTTATGCCAGTACCATACTGTTTTGATTACTGTAGCTTTCTTTCTCTCTCTCTTTTTTTTAAGATTTATTTATTTGAGAGAGAGAGAGAGAGAGAGAGAGAGCACGAGCAGAGGGGAGAGGCAGAGGGAGAAGCAGGCTCCCTGCTGAGCAGGGAGCCCAATGCAGGGCTTGATCCCAGGACCCTGAGATCATGACCTAAGCCGAAGGCAGATGCTTAACTGACTGAGCCACCCAGGCACCGCAGATTACTGTAGCTTTCTAATGTTTGAAATTAGGAAGTGTGATCCTTCCCGCTTTTTCTTTCTCAAGATTGCCTTGGCTATTCAGGGTCTTGTATGGTTCCATATAAATTTTAGGATTATTTTTTCTACTACTGTGAAAAATATCATTGGAATTTTCATAGGGATTGTATTGAATATGCTTTGGATAGTATGGACATTTTAACAAGATAAATTCTTCCAATTCATGAGCACAGGTTATCTTTCCATTTATTTGTGTTTGCAATTTCTTTCATCATTGTCTTATAGTTTTCTGAATACAGATCTTTTACCTCTTTGGTTGCATTTATTCCTAGGTATTTTATCCCTTTTTGATGCAATTGTAAATAGGATTATTTCCTTAATTTCTCTGATACTTCATTATTAGTGTATAGAAATGCAACTGATTTTGTATATTGATTATGTAACCTGCAATTTTACTGAATTTATTATTTGTAGCAGTTTTTTGGTGGAATGTTTAGGGTGTTCTATATGTAGTGTCATATTATCTGGAAATGTAGGTAATTTTAATTGTTCCTTTCTGTTTTGGATGCCTTTTTTTTTTTTCTTGCCTGATTACTCCAAGTAGGACTTCCAGTATTATGTTGAATAAAAGTGGTGAGAGTAGACATCCTTGTGTTGTTCCTGATCTTAGAAGAAAAGCTTTCAACATTTTACTATGGAGTATGATGTTAGCTATACGCTGAACATATATGGTTCTTATTCTGTTGAGGTATGTTCTCTCTATCTCTTTTGTTGCAAGTTTTAATCATGAATGAATGTTGAATTTTGTCAAATGCCTTTTCTGCATTTTTGAGATGATTGTATGATGTTTATCCATTAGTGTTGAACCATCTTTACAATCACAGAATAAATCCAGTTGATTGTGGTGTGTAATCCTTTTAATGTATTGTTAAATACAGTTTGCTAATACTTTCAAGGATTTTTGAATCTATGTTCATTAAGGATATTGTCCTATAATTTCTTTTCTTGTGGTGTCCTTTTCTGGTTTTCATATCAGGGTAATGCTGGCTTCATAAAATGAGTTTGAAGTGTTCCTTTCTCCTCTACTTTTTGGGAAGGTTTGAGAAGGATAGCAATTCTTTTTTAAATGTTTGGTAGTTTGATAGAACTCATAAGTGAAGCCATTGGTTCTAGACTTTTGCTCGTTGGGAAGTTTTTGATTATTGATTCAATCTCTTTACTAGTAACTGGTATATTCATATTTTCAATTTCTTAATGAATCAGTCTTGGCAGGTTGTATGTTCTAGGAATTTTACTAATTTCTTCTAGGTCATTCAGTTTGTTGGTTTATCATTGTTCTCAGTAGTCTCTTATCGGTTTTTCTGTTATCAGTTATAACATCTCTTTCATTTCTGATTTTGAGTCCTCTTTTTTCCCTTTTGAGTATAGCTTAAAGTGTGTCGTTTTTATCTTTTCAAACAACAAGCTCTTAGTTTCATTAATCTTTTATTGTCTACTTAGTTTCTGTTTCATTTATTTCCACTCTGATCTTTGTTATTTACTTCTACTAACTAGGTTCAGTTTATTAGTTTCTTGAGGTATAAAGCTAGGTTGTTTGAGATCTTTCTTGTTTCTTAATATAGGTGCTTATCACCACAAACTTCTCATTTAGAACTGTTTTTGCTGCATGCCAGAGTTTTTGTATTTTTGTATTTCCATTTTTATTTGTGTCAAGATACTTAAAAATATTTTATGATTTTTTTTTCAGCCACTGGTTGTTTAGGAGCATGCTGTTTAATTTCCATATATTTATCAATTTTCCAGTTTCCTTCTTGTAATTTTTATTTTCATACTGTCATGGTTTGACAACATGGCTAGTGTGATTTCAGTCTTCTTAAATTCATTAAGACTTGTTTTTTGGCCTAATATAGAATCTATCATGGAAGATATTCAATATGTGCTTGAGAAGAATGTGTATGCTATTGCTTTTGGATGAAATTCTCTGTATATATCTGTTTAGTACATCTGGTTTAAAGTGTCATTGAAGGCCAGTGTTTCCTTAATTGATTTTCTGTCTGGAGGATTTATCCATTGATGAAAGTGGGGGTATTCAGGTTCCCAGCTATTATTATGTTTCTATTTCTCTCTTTAGGTCTGTTCATACTTGCTTTATATATTTAGATACTCCCATGTTGGGTGCTTATATATTTTCAAATGTTGCATCCTCTTCTTGGATTCACCCGTTTCGTTAGATAATGACTCTCTTTGTCTCTTAATTACAGTCTTGTTTTAAAGTCTGTTTTGTCTATGTTTACCTACTGCAGTTGTCCTTTGGTATCCATTTTCATGAAATATCTTTTTCCATCCTTTCACTTTTAGTCTATATGTGTCCTTATGTGTGAAATGAGTCTTTGGAATGCAGCATATAAATGGATCTTTTTAAAAAAAAAATCCATTTGGCCACTCTGTATCTTTTGATTGGAGAAATTTATTTAGTCCATTTATGTTTAAAGGAGTTATTGATAGACATGGGCTAATTGCCATTTTGCTCATCATGTTTTGGCTGTTGTGTAATTCCTTTGTTGTTTCTTCTCTTGCTCTGTTCCTTTGTTATTTGATGATTTTCTGTAGTGTTAGATTCCTTTTTTTTAAATCTTGTTTATTTACTATAGGTTTTTGCTTTGTGGTTACCATGAAGCTTATATAAAACAACTTCTATTGATAACAGTCCATTTTAACTTGATAAAAACTTAAGTTCAAATGTATTCTAAAGCCCTACAGTTTTACTATCCCCCCCGAACATTGTATGTTTTTGATGTCACAACTTCTTTTGGTTTTATGTATTTATTAAGAAATTATTGTAGTTGGTTTTACTAATTTTGTCTTTAACTTTCATACTAGCTTTGTAAGTGATTAAACCACCCCCTTTACAACATTATCTTGAATCTTAGTATATATTTACCTTTACCAGTAAGTTTATACTTTCATATGTTTTCCTGTTACTAATTGATAACCTTTTATTTCAGCTTCAAGAGATCCCTTTAAAATTTCTTGTAAAGCTAAGTCTAGTCATTAATTCCTTTAGCTTTTTGCTTCTTTGGAAAACTCTTTATCTCTTGTATTCTGAAGGACAGCTTTGCTGGGTAGAATATTCATGATTGGTAGTTTTTCCTTTCAGCACTTTGAATATATCATGCCACTTTCTTCTGGCCTGCAAAGTTTCTATTGAAAAATCTGATGGTAGTTTTGTGGGGATTACCTGTATATAACAAGTTATTTTTCTTTTGCTGCTTTTAAAATTCTCCTCTTGTAATTTAATTACAAAAACATAATTTAATTATGTGTCTTGGTGTAGTTTCTTTGGGTTCAGCTTATTTGGAACTCTGCTTCCTTCCCCATGTTAGGGAAGTTTTTGGCCATAATTTCAAGTAAGTTCTCTGTCCCCGTCTCCTTTTCCTTTTGGGGCCTCTATAATATGCATACTGGTTTGATATTGTCCCATAAGACCCTTAATGCTATTTTCACTTTTTTTTTAATTCCTTTTTGTTGTTGCTCCTCTGATTTGACAAATTCCACTGCCCTTTTTTTGAGTTCCTGACCCTTTCTTTGACTTCGTCAAGTTTTCTGTTAATCCTTTTATTATATTTTCCAGTTCAGTTACTGTATTCTTCAGCTCTGTGATTTCTGTTTGGTACTTTCTTATATTTTCTGTTTCTTTGTTGAAATTCTCACTTTGTTCTTGCATTGTTCTCCTGACCTTAGTGAGAGCATTTTTATGACTGTTATTTTGAACTCTTATCGGGAAAATCACTTATCTTCATTTCACCAAGGTCTTTTTCTGAGAAAAAGCTTTATCTTGTTCTTTTTTTTTTTGTAGCATATTGTTCTGTGTCTTCATTTGCTTTGATTCTATGTTGGTCTGTACTGTTAGATAAAATAGACACTTCTCTTAGTCCTGAAGGAGGGTCCTTAAGTAGGAAATAAAACCTATGTTTCAACCCTGCCCTATCTCTTGGCTGTCTCTCAAACCTTTGTGATTTTCCAAGTAACCTACTTTATTTTTAGTAGTTCCAAGTAGTTGAGGGTATGCCAAAACCTGCCAGTGTCCCAATGGGAAGGATCTGAGTTAGTACTCAGATTCAGTTTGATTGGAAGCTGCATCCTCAGGTGGGAGCTTTTAAAGTATGCAAATGTACCTCTTTCATTGCCAGACTTTGAGATGGGCATCTGTCTGTTCCCTCTGCACTAAGCCCTGGTGTGATAGCCAGTTAGGTGTTCCTTTGTTTGCTGTCATCCCGTTGAATCTGTGAACCTAAGCCCTTGCTGGCCATCAGAACCAGGTTACCAAAGAAGGTGTCCCCTGGGCAGCAACTACAAAAGCTGAGATGCTGTGTATTTGTGTAAGCTCCTTTCTTGGAGACACCAGCAGTTTGGGGTAAGGCAGAGGGAGTATGAAGGTGGTACCTGCTGGCCTCCACAGAATCTGGAGAGGATTTCAGGTGGCCCCTAGATGTGTGTTTAATTAGAAGCTTTCCCTTCTGGCCAGAGGTATGAAGATAAGCTAATATACGTTTCTTTCACAGAAAAAAAATGGGTGTTTCAGTCAGCTGCCTCATTGCTGCTCCCTGGGTGGGTAGCTGGTTAAGAACTCTTTTTCTGTTTGTTGCAGTCCTGTGGGACCTGCATACAAAAAGCCCTGTTGGCTATCAGAGCTGATGATCAAGGGACATCCCATGGGTGGTAGCTGCAAAGACTGGGATTCTAGATGTGTGCATCGGGAGTGTTTTCAGGCAGTACCCATGACCTGAGACAAAGCAGAAGGAGAGTGTGAGGATGGTGCCTGCTGGGCTCTACAGTCTTTGGAGAGTATTTCAGTAGGCCTTTAGGTGTAAATTAGAAGCCTGTCACATAACATATATAGTATCAGAGCAAAGACAGTATAAATGCAATAGAAAACTCATTCAGAAAACAGAAGAGAAAATATAGAGTTACTGAACCATACCAATTATGAAATCCAGCTTGGCAGGCATTGTGAAGGCTTGCTCTCCTGGGGTATGGGAGAAATTCTTTGAATAATTTAGTTTCTTCTTTTAGTGATGATCTTTTCTGTCATTTATCCTCTATAAACAGATTTGAGGTAGGTATTGCTTGCCTTGGGGTCTATATAGCTGTCTCAACTTGTGTGTTGTGGTGCAAGTTTAGGGCTTGGGTGTTTTAAGAGTTGAACATATAATACTTTTTAAATGATTGAGTAGTGAGATTAGAGAAGAGACTGTGCTCCATAAAGTTATTCAGGACCCCAAGCTGACGGGGACTTTGCTGTCTTTAACTGGTGGTTTCCACATATGTTGAGATCAGATAGCAGAAGGGAAACAGAAGTAGAGGATTGTGGAGGACATTTTTATGGGCCAGGAGTAGTAGTGGTGTACACCACTTTTGCCTATAACCAGAACTTAAATCACATGTTCAAATCAACTCCAAGGGAGACTAGAATATGTAGTCTAGCTGTATGCCTAAGGAGGAGAGGGAAATAGTTTGGTGAACAGCTGGACAGTTTCTCCTTTATCCTACCTGTGTTTATTAAAACACTCTATCTTACCAACAGAGAATATATATATTTTTCTATGTCCAGGATACATTTGCAAATATAATTCATGTAGTAAGCCGTAAAGAAAGATTGAGATTTATCTAAGAGATTCATAGTCACATTCTCTAATAATTCATTAAGTTGGAAATCATCAAACAACAACAAAAGATGCTTAACCTCCCTTACCTTCCTGGAAATTAAACACTCTGGGTTTTAAAAAGAAAAAGAGAAAAAAAAATGGAAAATGAAAATGAATTAGAAATTACATTGAAATTGATGAAAACAAAAACCAATGGTTTGTTCTACAGAAAATTTATACTTTGTGGGCTTTTATTATTTAAAAAACCTGAAAATATATAAACTGATAACCAATTTAAGATATCCAACTTTTAACAGAATAAATCTCCAGATTGCTTTCATATTTCTGTCTCTTTGAACTTCATTTACTATGTTTACCTCAAGCCTTTTCTTTCCATCAGTTTTCTTAATAAGTGTCTATTCTGTTGCTTGCTGTTTCAAAACATATTTAAATTTTATTTTATTCATCACAGGCAAATTTTTCTTTGTAGTTTTAAGATCATCTTTGTTGAATTAAAGTAATATAAAGGAAAAGTACTATAAAATGAATTGGTGAGATTAAAAGGGAGATATTAATGGGTATTAACTGTTCATACTTGGAAGTTGTTAAAATTTTGTTTTTCTTCTAGATTCTGATGGAAGAAGGAGGAACCTGTTCTTTAAAAGACAGACCAACATCTGCTAAGAATATCTGTCAGTGTAACTACAATGAATTTTATTCTTTAAAAAACAAAACAAAACAAAAACCTAACATTTAAATGAAAATCAGTCATGTTTTGTGGGGTTGTTTTTTTCTTTGTTGTTGTTGTTGTTTTCAGATTTTTGCCAGCAAATATTTCATAGATATTTTAGAAATACTAGCAGTGCAACTGACTCTTTAAAATTTCTCTTACCCTTTATAAAATATACATGAGTATATACAATGTATATATACAGTTCAGTGAATAATAAAACTGATACCTTTGTATGTAGTTTGTAGCTTAAAAATAATGTATACTCAGTACTTTTGAAGCTCTTCTCAATTGCATTTCCTATCCTGCCCCCTAGAGGTAACTATTATCACAAATATTTTGTAATATATCACAAGTATTTTCTCCTAATTTATTATTGGTTTTTGGGTTGTTTTTACTTTGCTTATGGTGTTTCCTGCTTTTGCAAAAGGCTTAACTTTTTTTATGTACTTAATTTTATCAATCGCTTCCTTTATACTTTTAGATTTAATTAGAAAGGCTTTACACTCCCAGATAATAAATTAATTCACTTATATTTTCTTCTAGTATTAGCACAATTTTATGTTTTTACATTTAGGTCTTTAATCCTTTTGGAATTTATCCTAAATTAAGGTGCAAGATACGTATCTATTCAGGTTTTTAAAATGCATCTGTTCCCTAAGTACTTGTGATACCACCTTTTTTATATAGTAACTTTCTATGTATACTGGGGTCTGTTTCAGGGATTTCTGTACTTTTCATTGCTCTTTCCTAATCTTCATGGGCTAATAGCATACTATTTTTATTATGATGATTTTATAGTGTGTTTAATTTCTAGAAGAGTTACACCTCCCTTTACACTTTTTAAAAAAAGTTTTTCTGGCTATTTTTTTTTTTAAAGATTTTATTTATTTATTCGACAGAGATAGAGACAGCCAACGAGAGAGGGAACACAAGCAGGGGAATGGGAGAGGAAGAAGCAGGCTCATAGCAGAAGAGCCTGATGTGGGGCTCGATCCCATAATGCCGGGATCACGCCCTGAGCCGAAGGCAGACGCTTAATCGCTGTGCCACCCAGGAGCCCCTTTTCTGGCTATTTTTAATTATTTTTTCATATAAACTTTAAAATCAACTTGTTTAACTCCAGAGAAATGTTTTAATTTTTATTAGGAAAATGTTAAGTGTACATATTAACGTAGTGTGAATCTTCAACCTAAGGATGTTAATTAGCCTATCTTAAGAACAAGGGATGTTCTTCAATTAATTCATTCTAATTTTGTATTTTTAATATTTGTTTAAACCACGTTTAAGCACTTTAAAGTTTTTCTTAAGTAGATTCTGCATGTGTCTTGTTAGATTTATCTGTAGGTACTTTTGTTGTTTTGTTGCTGTTTTAGTGTGAATATGTATCCAATTTTCTTTGCATTAAGTAGGATTTTGGATTTTGAGCTTAGGCACATGTGCATTGATTATTTTATTGAGAATTTTTTAAGGAAATGATTTGGGAGGAATAAGTAATTTGGGGAAGAGTAATTCTTGGCATCTCTAAAAATGATTATTAACTTTTCTTCATAGGTCTTTTTTTTTTATTGTGGCAAAAAACCACGTAACATAAAATTCACCTTCCCAGCAATTTTCAAGTGTACAGTACACCTTCCCTCCCCTTTCCCCACAGCCCCTGGCAACCACCATTTAACTTTCTGTTCCTATGAATTTGAATATTTTAGATATATAGGTGGAATTGTGCAATATTTGTCTTTTTGTCACTGGCTTATTTCACTTAGCATAATATCCTCAAGGTTCATTCATGTAATACTATATGGCAGGATTTCCTTCTCTTTTAATGCTGAATATTATGCCATTGTGTTTGTAACCACATTTTCTGTATCCATTTGTATGGAGACATCTAGGTTGCTTCCACCTTTTGGCTATTGTGAATCATAACTGCAATGAACATGAGTGTACAAGTATCTCTTCAAGCTACTGTTTTCAGTTCTTTTGGATATATACCCAGAAATGGGGTAGCTGGATCATATGTTACCTCTGGTTTTAACATTCTGAGGAACTTTTCATGCTGTTTTCTGTAGCAGCTACATCATTTTACGTTCCCACTAATAGTGCACAAGGGTTTTAATTTCTCTACATCTTTGCCAACACTTACTATTTTTTGGGTTTTTAAATTTTTATAGGTTGGCCATTCTAATGGGTGTGAGGTGTGATACCTCATGGTGGTACAGATCTTTTTAAAATGGTGAATTTTACTAATGGACTTTGTAATATGGACCATCCTAGCGTTTTTATAATACATCCTACCAATTTATGATGTATTATAATTTTGCTTACTATTCTATTTTACTATATCCTGTTTTAATTTAAAATTTGTAATTTTAGTATTTATATAAGATTTTTACATTGATAATGTGAGGTTTGCCTTTAGAGTATGTGTGTAGGTATGTGTCTGTGCAGTCTTTCTGATGTTTTGGTATTAATGTCATATACCAGATTCACAAAGAATTTTAAAGCTGTATAATGTAAAAATTGAGGCTATTTGAAAGATTTCTCGAAATTTGTATTCCTTGCCTCTTCTCCACCCCAATTTCATTGCTTTATTGCAGGTCCTCATCACTTCATAACGAGTTTATTGAGTTAATTTTCTAACCTGCTTTTGTCCAGTCTCACCCTTCTTTAATCTGTCTTCAGTTAGATGTGTTTATAGATAATCATTTTTGCAAATTCCTTTAATTTTAAAGTGTATCCTTACATTTTCTTTTTCTTCTATCCCATTTTTTTTCTACCCCTTTTTCATCTTTTCTCTCTGGAAAATGTTTATTCATCTTTCAAAACCTATTCTTTATGCGTGCTTTTTCTTTTCTTTTTAAATTTTTTTTCATTTATTTATTTATGTATTTGAGAGAGAAAGCATGAGTGAAGGGAGGAGCAGCGGGAGAGGGACAAGCAGACTCCATGTTGAGCACAGAGCCATGGGTTTCAGTCCCATGACCCTGAGAGATCAGGACCTGAGCCGAAATCAAGAGTTGGATGCCTTACCAACTGAGCCACCCAGGCCACCCCTATGCTGTGCTTTCTTTTTTTTTTTTTCTTTTTTAAAGATTTTATTTATTTATTTGACAGAGATAGAGACAGCCAGTGAGAGAGGGAACACAAGCAGGGGGAGTGGGAGAGGAAGAAGCAGGCTCCTAGCGGAGGAACCTGCTGTGGGGCTCGATCCCATAACGCTGGGATCATGCCCTGAGCCGAAGGCAGACGCTTAACCACTGTGCCACCCAGGTGCCCCTGCTGTGCTTTCTTAGCAGCTCTTCTCAACTCTCTCTTTCTCTGAGCTTACCACACTTAGTTCTCTGTTACTTTTGTACCTTCTGTGACTTCTGTTGCTGCACCTAATTTTGTGACTTTTTCTTTTACATGTTTGTCTTTCTCCATTAAAAGATTCTGAACACTTTGAGCATTGTAGGCATGCCATGTTTCCCTACTATTACAGTGCCTTACATAAATTAATTACTCGGTTAGTGTTGAACTGAATTGACATTTCGATCTGCGTATCTTTTCTTACACTGCTATAGGTAAGATATTAATTCAACAGACATTTGTCTTCTGTTCTAATGACTCTGGGTTTACTGTACCTGTGAAGTAAATAAACCTTACTAGGGGGAATGCTCTTAGATTATGGTGTTAGTAAAATCCTACCATTTACTTTTCTGTACTCTGCTTTTTGCTATCAGGGAGAACCTGAACTATAGGTGTATTTACTTCTAGAATGATGAACTAAGGGTATTGGAGTTCAGCTAAGTTCTCTCTGCCTCTCAGCTGACTGATGGTTAGATTCTGGTACAGAGAGCATTAGTCCTGATTTTTTCATACAATTTTGATTGTACAATGAATCTTCATTTACTGGATTAGCAAATATCTCACCCCTTGTGACTTAATAAACTTGGCTTATTTCTCCTTCCTGCAGTTGACACTTTAAATTATTTGTTCTTAAAAAATGGTTTGTCTGTTGGGAAAAAAAATCCAGTTTCTTTATTCTTTCTTCCCTTATGTTGTATACTCTTATTTTACTTATAGATACAAATGTTTTAAGTGTAGAATAAACCCATAATACCCTGTCAGAAATGCAAGCTGCCAAGTATACAAGATTTTAACTAGTTTTTGCACACTTTAAAGTGCTCTAGAGAATGTCAACTAAATTTATTTTACCAGCAAACATCTGCCTGAGTATATATATTGTGGAGCATTAACAAATACCATTCTTCATCAGTTAAACCTTTATTTTCAGATCTTGACTCTTCACAGAGTAGTCAGTCTACCAGTTACTCCCCAAGGCCAACAGATAGTTGCTTCAGTTCTAGTTCAGAGATGGTAAGTTACTTTTCGCTTATTAATTTATGCTCTACTAATTTGGAATTACTTGTATTGCTCATAGTTTTGCTTTACATATAATTGTCAATAAGTGGTGAAAATAAATGTAAAGAAAATATTTAAAGTGTAAGAAACTTATAAACAGAAATGCAAAATTGAAATGTAAATGAGTATCATTCATTCACATTTATAAAAACGATGTGTTCATTGTTATTTACAAGAGCCACCCTTATCAAGATAATGTGTGTGTATATGATAAAGTTGTATTTCTTTTGAAATGCTTTTTACAAGTTCCTGCTCACAATAGTTTAAAACCTAAAACAACTAAGAATATATAGTAAAGTCTGAAGACATATATGAAGAAAACTATAAAATGTTGAGTAATGTAATATGAATAATTGGAGTGACATGTTATGTCCTGAGTAGGAGTGCTGCATTTCTCATAAATCACGTGTTTCAGTGGAATTCTTCATTAAATCTTCCATCTTTTTTTTTTTTTTTTTTTGGTCTCTGGCTCACCATCCAAACTGCCCTTGCTAAGGAAGAATACCAGTGACCTCTATGTTGCCAAATTCATAGGTCACTTTTCAGTTTTTATTTATGAGAACTAACAATACTGGTAGAAGTGATTTATTTTCTTCTTTTTGCTTTTGTGATAGCACAGTATCTTGGTTTCCTTCATACCTCTTTGAATTCTACTTTACACCTTTGCTGACTCTCTTCCATCCCTCCCCCTGTATAAATGTAGTGTTTAGGGTTTGCTACAGGACTCTTTTCTTCTCTTAACTTACACTCTAAACTCTAGGTGGTGTTCTATATCCCATTGACATATGCTATCTGACTCAGGACAGTTTTCAACTTTATCACATTAGCCTACATTCTTATTTTGATGTCCAGTTTCCTGTTTGATATATCTTCTTGGATATTTCACAGAAATCTCCTTTTCTTCATACTTAAACTGAACACTCCCTGGTTTTTGCCCCAAATCAGTTTCCTGATAATTCCTGTATTACTAGATACCTTTTTTATCCACTCAGTTGCTCATGCCAGAAATTTAGTTAACTTTGCCATTTCTTTCTAGCTTATCAGTTTTCTTAAACACATTCATTCCATCACTTTATCCAATCAGTTCTACCTCCAAAATAAATTGCATATTCATCTACTTCTCTCAACTTCTGCTGTCAGCACACTAGTCTAAAGTACTGATATATTGTTCTTGCACTGTTGTGGTTGTCTCCTGGGAGATCTCTCCACTTCCACCCTTGCTCCACTTTCTTTTGTTTGCAGTCAACATCTTTTGAAAACCTAAATTGAATCATGTTATTTCTGTGTCCAACTATTCAGTGGATGTATGTTTTACTTTAGAATCTAAACGACGAACGGTGGCTATAGACCATGTGTAACCTGGCATTTGGCTACATGTCCAGCTTCTAGTATTCTCCCTTTTACACCACATTCCACATGTACTGTCTTTTTGCTTTCCTTAGCTTATCAGTCTCTTTTGTGCTTCAGGACCTTTATATATCCTGTTTCCTCTGCCTTACTCTTACTCATCCTCTAAGTCTCAGTTCAGATATGTGACTTCTAATAAAAGCCCCTCTCTGCCTCCTCAGTTAGGTCCCTTAATGGGCCACCTGGGTGGCTCAGTCAGTTAAACGTCTGCCTTCGTCTCAGATCATGATTTCAGGGTCCTGGGATTGATTCCCGCATTGGGCTCCCTGCTCAGCATGGAGTCTGCTTCTCCCTGTGCCCCTCCCCCTGCTGCTTTCTCTTCTCTCTCTCTCTCAAATAAAATAAAATTAAAAAAAAAATAAAGTCTCTTAGTTATACTTAAAAGTGTTTAATACTTGTTCTTTATAATGCTCTTCTCAGTTTGTAATTATATATGTGTATATGATTATTCAGTTAATATTTCCACCCATGAGAATGTGCTTTAATAGGGCGCCAACCATGTCTGCTTCACTCACATTGCAGATGCTAAAGGAATAGTTTCTTTATAGTGAGCTTGTTTTCTTTAATGTGTGCCCAGCCAGTCTCAGTACTATTTCTTGGGCTTACTTTTTTCTATTTTAGTGCCAATCCAGTGAGGCCTGTACCGCATTCTGTGGTTATGTTAACTCTGCCTTTTTTTTTTTCTTTAAGCTGGAATAATCAGTACTAAATAGAATTTTTGTTAAAAAAATGTTTTGGTTAGTTCAGTAATTAAACAATAAATTTTCATGAAGTTGAAACATTCAAGCTAGCAAACTGAAATCTACACCTATTAAAAGTTTTTAAAATTTGACTTTTTAGAAAACAGTTGAGATACTTATTCTTTTTTTTAAATCTTACTCTTTTTTTTTTTTTTAAAGTAGGCAGAACACAGGGCTTGAACTCACAACCCTGAGATCAAGACCTGAGCTGAGATCAAGAGTCAGGTGCTTAACAGAATAGTCCACCCAGGTTCCCTGAGATATTTATTCTTATTTAACTTTTTTTTGTCTGTTTGATTTCCTGTTAGCTGATACTCTCCTTAAATTAATACCTTTCATGAGACTGGACCCATAAAAGCTACAGTATAGATATTTTTTGACTTAGTAAGTCAATGAGTGAATAATTTGTTTATTAATACCTTTGTGAAAGGGCAGGGAGATGATGTGGCCTGTTATTATTAGGACTGATAAGAGACACAATTTCTTTCTTTTTTAGCTTGTTTGCATTTTTAAGATTTTTTTTTTTTTTAATTTGACAGAGCGAGAGCTCATAAGCAGGGGGAGCTGCTGAGGGAGAGGGAAAAGCAGCCTCTTCACTGAGCAGGGAACCCTACATGGGGCTCTGTCCCAAGACTCTGGGATCATGACCTCAGCCAAAGGCAGACACTTAACAGACTGTGCCATCCAGGCTCCCCTCTTTAGCATTTTTAATACAAGAATTATTATTATTGTTCTTGCTATTTTAAAAGTCCATAAACCTCCTGGAAGTGATAGATTATCATCATTATTATTATTACTTTAAAATTTTTTTAATGCCAGTGTAATTAACATAGTGTTATATTACTTTCAGAGGTACAGTATAGTGATTCAGTAATTCTATGCCTTACTCAGTGCTCATCATGATAATTGTACTCTTAATCCCCTTCACGTATTTCACTCATTCCCCCAACCCACCTCCCCTCTATAATTAAAAGTCTGTTTTTTGGTTTGTCTCTTCTATTTGTTCTTTTGTTTCCTAAATTTCACATATGAGTGAAATCATATGGTATTTGTCTTTTTCTGACTGATTTATTTCACTTATCATTATAGTCTCTAGGTCAGTCCATGTTGTTGTAAATGGCAAGGTTTAATTATTTTTATGGCTAATATTCCATTATATATATATATATATATAAAATATATATATATATATATATATATAAAATCTTTATGCACTCATCTGTGTGGACACTCAGACTGCTTCCATAATTTGGCTATTGTAAATAATGCTGCAATAAACATAGGGGTGCACATAACTTTTTGAATTAGTGCTTTTATATTCTTTGGTTAAATGCCCAGTAGTGGAACTACTGGATCATATGGTAGTTCTGTTTTTAATTTTTTGAGGGATCTCCAGAGGCAGTAGGTTACTGTTTGAAGACTGTTTGCTGGTATACCAGTTTTGAATTGCAACCTGCCAAGTATCTTCTGTATTTTGAAATTTTCTATAGTATGAGTTTTGAGAATGCTATGAAGTGATGGAATGATTTTTGTAAATTTAAGCAAAAATTTACAGCAAAAGTACTAAATTTCTTTTAGCTATCTGAAGATGAAGAGCAAATATTGCAGCAAATTGAAGAATCAAATAGGAAATCCATCAGAATCAAAGAAACAACCAATAATTTTTATCTAGAAAGGATGCCAAAACTTTCATGTGGTAGGATTATTAAGAACAATGCCAAAATTCATAAACAAAGTGAGAATCTTCACCAGTTCTCAATGAAAAATAATACAGATAAATTTCTACAGTGTCAGTGTAATTCAGCATACATATTACAAAACAAAACCAGTAATAACTACATTCCACAGGTTGCAAGATGTGATGCATGGGTACAAACAGACAGTGAACCTATAACGGAAGAAAAATTAGATGCTGCCATACAGTGTGATATAATTTCAGAATGTAAATGTAGAAGTGATGTGTCTCCTCTTTGTAATATTGGAAGGTGCAGTGAAAATATTAAGGCAGATACCACTGGAGGGCAGGAAATCCTTAAGAACAACTAATATTCTAAAATCTCAGCCTAAGATTTAGCATTTCATTTAGTGTTCAGAATTTCATTAGATTAAGGAATGAGAATATGTAGCTAAGCACAAGGTGAAAGTATTTACAGGATATATTTATGGCTTGTTTTAAAACATTTAAATATTAATGTATACATTTAATTTTACATAGATTTTTTAAACATATATATAGATATAGCTTCAAGATCTATACATAGTATATCTTCAAGTTTTTAGAAAATATATATGTAAATTTACTGTTTATTTACTACTATGTTTAATTGCTTCCTTCCATGTTTTCTTTATTTTAAAATTTAGCGCAGCTACCTCTGTTACCAAAAATGTTCTCCTCCATGATTTTAAGACAGAAAATAATGCTAAATAATACCAAGTATGTTTTATAATCTTATAAGAATTTTGTTAGCTACTTATGTTATGAATTTGCATGTCATCTTGGTGCAGGGGCCATGCTAATCTCTGTATCGTTCCAGTTTTAATATGCTGCCAAAGTGAGCACTATTAGCCACTTATATTAAATATTATACCCTCATTAAAAAATTCTGGCATTTTTAGATAAAATATATTTTCTGTTTTGTTTGGATAATGTTTTTTGTTGGAGCTTCTATTAATTCAAAGGAAAATGTTTTTCTCTTCAAGATATAAAAAAATATTTCTATGCTTTTATAAAAGAGATGTTCAGCATGGGAAAAATGATTTATATTCACTAATTTTAATCTTGCTGAGATTCTTTTCAAAAATTTTAGTTTCTCATCTATAAAATATAGGCTTTGTTTCCAAAATAACTTTTATTTTTTGTTTCAAGATTTTAAATGTTCATACTCTGGAATTGACTATTTGTATGGATGTATAACAGATTGCACAGCAGAGGGCATTCTGACATATAATTGAACCAAAAATATAGTTGGTAGGAGTTTCTGTGCCTTTAAAGAAAAGGATGATGAGATATTGCATTGTTACATGCACACATATCATTCAATAGTTTGTGCTGCAGGGGAGATCTGAAGCGTAATGATTTAGAAACACCAACAGCTGATGTTTAAAAAGTAGCAATCTTAAGTTTTTAGCTAGTTTTAGGAAGTTATTTTTCTGGACTCAGAAAGCTCAAAGAATTTCTAAGTAATTTTCTGAAAGTATAGTAATCATCTCATGAAAAGGGAATATAATTATTTGATGTACATTGATAGTTTTTCAAAAGGCTCGATTTTCATTGTGATATTAAACAAAAGGTATTCCATCGTGGATTGACTATCCTGAGCATTATTTTGCAAAATGTGACATAGCAATGAAGATCAATATATAGAAAAAGAAGACCCTTTACTGGTGAGCTGTGAATCTTAGGTTGGTTTCAAATATCAAATAAATGGATTTTCCCCCCAAATATTAAAGCCTACTAGTACTGAAAGCACATTCATTACAAAAATCTATGTGTAATTATATTTTTATCAATATCATAATGTGACAATTAAGCTCAGTAAGGTAAAAAGAATGTCAGCGCTTTTTAGTGCAGCGACCACACAGGATAAAGTGCAGTGTAGGAAAGAATGTAAACTTGCCCAAAAAGATATCTGCCCTTTGCCCTTGGCTTTTGGGATATAATCTCTAAATCATTGCAGTGTTGTTCATGTCTGATAGAAATGTCTTTGTTAGCCTGGGGACTTTGGGCCAAGCTAGATAGAAATAATGTGATTTAGAATGAAACTTGGGGTTAAGCTGTATCAGCTCAACTTCTTAAAACTTTTAGAAACTGAGGTCAGCATGTGGGCAGTCAACCATGCCACTATGATGGAGCCCCAGTAAAGACTCTGGACACTAAGGTTTGGGTGAGCTTCCATGGTTGGCAATATTCTGTGTGTTGTCGCATATTAATACCAGGAAACATGACTCCACAGAAGAGGACTACTGGAAGCTCCGCATTTATTACTTTCCTTGAGTCTGTCCTGTATCTTTCTTCCCTAGGCTGATTTTAATCTGTATTCTTTTCCTGTAATAAACCGTAATTGTGAGTATAACAGCTTTCAATGAGTTCTGAGTCCTTATAAAGCAAATTATTGAATTTGAGGGTGCTCTTGAAACCCCTGAAATAAGGGTAGTTTTGTGGACTGTTCCCTAACTTTGCAGTTGCTAACTTTTTAGGTGCTTTAAGAAGATAAAAATATTGGAGAGGAAAGTGAGTATAGATTTACAAAATCAAAAAGACATCTCTTACATAGTAGAATAGATTGTAGCATACTTCTCAAAATACAATATGGTTTAGGTTTTCCTTTGGTGAAACCATTTAATGGAAAAAAACCCTGAAGTTAAACAGCTTTCTCTCCATATTCACAACTTAAGATGTATAAAACAAAATAAATTTTAGCTGGGGTTTATCCAAATGAAACAAAATGGAAAGCTTAATATTTATGCACACAATTTGTAATGTAAACTATCAATCGCAGTAACTGCAAATAAGATAATGTACAGTCAATAACGGCTGATGTATTTGATAACTGATCTGGAGTTGGTATTTAACGGATTTGTGGAACAGTGCTTTATTTTGCTCAGAATTAATTACTCTAGTAACTTGCCATCTGTAATAGTAGGAAGCTATCTTTAGGGATAGTCTCATGTAATTTTCTTTTATAGCAATTAACCATAATTGTAATTTATTTGTGTAATTTCTTGGTTAATGTTTATTTTTCCCCATGACACCATACATAGCAGTGCACCAAATGCAGTCCTTGCTCTGCTCACATTTCCTTGGCACTTTCCATTTCAATACAACACAGCTGACAGTGCCTGTGACTTACTTCCTGAGAGGTTTCTCTTGGCTGTAGACACCTGCTCTGCCTGTGTGCAGGCAGGCAGGAAGTACCAGGGAATTAATGCTGTTTGCTGTTTGAGGGAAGTCTTTTAAAATAATGAATGATGGGAGTTGGTGAGTAAATATTGCAGTTCCCTTGCCTCTTGTGCATGATAACTTCCTCAAAGCATTTTCTGCACCGCTTTGTACTCAAGGTGTGATCCACAGACCTGAACATTAATGATACCATTGCACAGGATTTAGTTAGAGGTGCAGATTCTTAGAACCCCCCCCCCAAACTACTGAGTCAGAATCTCTGGGAATGGGGACCAAGAATATATGCTTAAATGGGTGATATTTATGCACTCTAAAGTTGGAGAAACACTATTCTTCTGGAGTTCCTCAAAAGAGTTAAGTTGCCTACAATAGTAACTTGCATGATAATAAACCCTTTATTAGCTTCCTTCCTTTCCTGTCTCACTTTCCTACTTCCCTACCAGTCTTTCTTGAAATCACACTCCCAAAAAACTACATGCACTTAAATGTTGCATTCACTTTTGCCTTATAGTTTTCTCCTGGGAGAATCCATATTGACAGGGACCATGACAAATTGATGCGTGAATTCTCTTTGTAGGTGTGACTCAGATTCTGACATTGCTACTTTTTCTAGTTTTACAGTTCTCTAGTTCCAGTTTTCCATCCATTTCTGCCATCTGCTGAAAACTCAGTAAGTGCATCTAGCAGCATATTAGACACACGTGAAGAGAGATTTTTGAAATGAAATCTACATCAGAATAAGTTGTCCAGAATGCACAAGGGAAAGAAATAGAAAATATGAGTGAAACAGTAAGTCCAAACAAATTCAAGAAGTCCAACAGTTTCCAAGTAGGAAACATAATATGAAATCCATGTATAGACCCAGTATAATAAAATGGCAGAGCCTCAAAGACAGAATATCTTGAAAGCAGCTGGTGAGGAAAAAGACTACCTTCCAACAAGGACAGCTACACTGTTAGATGATTTTTAATAGCATTAATGGAAGACAAAATACAGCGTAATTATACCTTCCAAATCCTGACAGAAAAAAGCTGTCATTCTAGACTTCTGTTTCCTTCCCTATAGCTCCAGCACTGTTTGAAACCACCAAACTAGCCAATACTAGCATTAAGAAACCATTTCTGCAGGATTTGGTGATTTATATTTAAGGCTTTTGTATATAGATAGTGCTTTCTCTTTGTGGGAAGAGTTCCTGATTTTTTTCACTGTTTGGTCTTCAACCCGTATTTTCAGTAATTTTACCATTGTTTCTATTTCTTTAGGCTGCCTTCTTGATTTTGTAGCACTTGAAGTTCCTCAAGCCATAGGAATTTCTTGTATTTTTTCATTGTATTTCTGATGGTCTGCAGTGTATATTCCTTTATGCCTGTTGCTGAGGAGGTACCACTCTGTTTTCTTTTAAAATGCTTTGTTATTTCAGGCTTCTATAATACTTAAAGCTTTCCTTTTATATGCAATGCTTGGTATATGCATGGGGCTTAATGCCTGCCTTGAACTTATAACCCTGACATCAAGACCTGAGCTGAAATCAAGAGCTGGAAATTAAACTGACTGAGCCACCCAGGTGCCCCACACTGCTCAGCATTTTTGAATCTGAGACTTGTTTGGGATGTTGAATATATATGTATATTCACACACACACACACACGTATTCATTATGCATATTTTATATATTCGTTATATATAAAATTTCCACAAATGTAAAAGAATAGCAAAACATGAAAAATAATACTGTGAATCAAAGTAACTGGTAGGTTTTTCAATATGTGTGTGTTCATTCTGTGTATACCTATGTGGCTCAGTTCAGATGGGTACAGTTTTGTGCATTCACCTAAGGTTTCTTGTGGACGCAGTCACACATCAATCTCTGAAATTTATATCATGCTTAAATTGTTCCCTAATATATAATACAGGAACAAATTTGCCTTTTCATAACAGTTGTTATAGCAAAACTTGACTGTTTTTCCTCAGACCATAGTGTCCTTTCAGTTTTTTAATGGTGTCTTTGAAGAACAAAAGGTCTAATTTGATCAAACCTAATTTATCTTTTCAGAAAAATTAATGATGTAGTCACAGTTTCCTCTGTGATTACTTCTAGAAGTTTTGTATTTTTAGTTCTTACATTTAGGTCTATGATTTATTTCTAGCTTTTATTTGTTTTGTACCACATAAGGTGAAAAAAAATTTTTTTAAACATAGGTATCTAATTGCTTCAGCAGTATTTGTTGAAAAGACAATTCTTGAACCCAGTGAATTAACTTGATACCTTTGTTAAAAGTCATTTGACCATGATGTGTGGGTTTGAACTCTTTATTATGTTCTGTTGTTTTTATTATTTTACCTATTTATTATGATCTATGTTCTAATATTTATTTATTATAGATATGTTTCTGTATCTCTTATGTGAAGAACACATTGTCTTGATTAAAGTAGCTTTATAGCAGGTTTTGAAATCAGTGTTGCTGCCTGTTTTTTAAAATAATTATTTTGGCTTTATATGCATTTCCATATAAGATTTGGTCTCAGCTTGTCAATTCTACACAAAAATCTAGTTATATTTTGATAGAGATTGTGTTGAATCTTTCTACTAATTTTGGGAAAATTGACTTCTTAATAATCTTGAGTTTTGCAATTAATGAATATGTTATATCCACTTATTTAGGTTTTAATTTTATACCAGTCTTCTGTCTAGCTGCAGCTTCATGAGCAAAATAAATGTTGTTTTAAGCCACTGAGTTTTGGGATTTGTTTCCCAATAGTAGATAATTGGGACAATTTTAGTACCTGGAAGTGAGGTGCTGCTACAACAAAAACCTAAAACATGGCTTTGGGATGGAGTGGCAGACTAAAGCTGGAAGGACCTTGAGAAAATGGTTAAATATGTATAGTAGCCTTTGAAGAGACTGTTAGTGGTAACCTTGTGTTAGTGGTTCATCAGGGACTGAGGGAAATTGATAATGTTATTGAAAGTTGGAAGAATGGGGACATTTATTATGTAAGGACAGAAATTTAAGCAACATTGTCACCTGTAGGTATGCAAAAAATAGAACTAATGAGAAAATAAAGCTACAAAATTAAGGAGATTTCAAAGTGTTGAAGAGACTTCTTTTAGCTGCCTGTAATAAAATGCAAGATGAGAGTGTTAAGCAAAAGAAATACTTTTGTATATAATGAAGCTAGGACTTGCTGGAATCAAAAATAAGACTTTTTTTATACCAGTTTCTTCAGATGGCAAACAATGCTAAAATTATGAAAAGGCTTTTGAACAAAGGTCAACTGCAGGACAATGTCAGGAATATAGGGAATAAAGGTGATGACAAGGGTGTTATTGTACAACTCTTTGCAAGGACTTCAGAAAGATTTGAGTTATTATCTCCAACAGATAAACATCTTTAAGGATCTTAAAGGACATGAACTGCAAATTGTTTCTATTCAACTACAGGGCTTTAAGAATATCAAGGACAAGAAGCCAAAGATAATGACTTACCGTTTTTTTAAAGATTTATTTATTCACATGAGAGAGCGAGAAAGCATGCAGTGGAGAGGGGCACAGGGAGAGGGAGAGAGAGAATCTTAAGCAGGCTCCACGTCAGCCCAGAGCTGAATGTGGGGCTGGATCTCACAACCCTGAGATAGGACCTGAGCCAAAATCAAGAGTTGGATGCTCAACTTACTGTGCCACCCCAGTGCCCTGAGAATGATTTGTCTTGGTGAATTTTGTGGTGTAGCTTTTGTCTAATGGGGTGAACCCCAGTACTATTCGTAAGAGACCTACAGAGTTTTATTTTTTTGTTTTGTTTTGTTTAAAGATTTATTTTTTTTAGAGAGAGAAGCATACTCCCCTCTGAGCACTGAGCGTGATGCAGGGCTCTACCGCAGATCCTGAGGTCCTGCATGACCTGAGCTGAAACCAAGATTTGGACGGTTAACTGATTGTGCCACCCAGACACACCTAAGATACCTACAAAGTTTTAAGAGAAGTGTACTTGCAGAAACACTGCCTGCTTGGACTAAAAGGGACAGAGATAGTACAACATAAAAAGAGGCCTTTGGACTTCCAAAGTACTACTTGCAGGAAGCAGGCTGATGAAACTACTTAGCTGCAAACATAAGCAGTTTTTTATGGAAAAGGATGATGAAGGGGGTGGAACCATGAGCTTAAGAGGGTAGAGTTAAGATATATAGACATGCTTTTTGTTGCTGCATTCCTAGGCAGTAGGCCATCATCAAGGGACCATCAGTATATGCCTGACTGGATTTCGGAATTGTTATTGACTGGTAACTCTTGTTTACCTCCATTTCACTCCTTTTCAATTGAAAAGTCTATGATAATTAACTTACGCCTCTTAAACCATTGTATTTTGGTGTACAGAGGATATGTAATTTGTCTCTGTAGTTTCCCAGGTCTTCAGATTGAGAATTGTTATACTTGTGGAGCTGTGCTTGCTAAATAGCATCTGGAGAGTGTCACACACGCTTGGATGAGATTCTGGACTTTGAACCTGTGTCTGGTGCCATAATAGGTGAGACTTTTACAGAGGTGGGGTTGTCTTGGGAAGTGGAGGCTATAATTTGCATGCAGAGGGAATGTAAGTAATTCGAAGCCAGAGGATATGTTTGCACTTTGACTCCCCTTCCATGAACAATGGGGTCTAATTGCTCTCCTCTTGACTGACTTCTTTTTTTTTTTTTTTTTTTTTTTTTTTTTTTTTTTTTTTTTTTTTAAAGATTTTATTTACTTATTTGACAGAGATAGAGACAGCCAGCGAGAAAGGGAACACAAGCAGGGGGAGTGGGAGAGGAAGAAGCAGGCCCACAGCAGAGGAGCCCGACGTGGGGCTCGATCCCGTAACGCCGGGATCACGCCCTGAGCCGAAGGCAGACGCCCAACCGCTGTGCCACCCAGGCGCCCCTCTTTTTTTTTTTGTTTTTAATAATATTTTTTTATTATATTACGTTAGTCACCACACAGTACATCACTAGTTTTTGATGTAAAGTTCCATGATTCATTATGTGTGTATAACACCCAGTGCACCATGCAGTATGTGCCCTCCTTAATACCCATTTCCTTGTTGCCCACAACATGACCACTAAGCCAGTACCACACATTTGATGTCTTGAAATGGCAACAGCTCCTTTCAATGTACCAATTTCTAATTACTCAAGATAAGTACAACTAATTACTATGACAATCTCTACATCTGTGAGTTAATATAATAGAGGTTTCTGTTTCACAACATATTCAGTGCTGGTTGAGAAGTTTTCCTGGAGTGTCTGCTCCAAGGAGTGACTCAGGGATCCAGGATGAAATGATGTCACCATCTTCAGTGGGTGACCTCTACAGTGGCAATGGGAGGGGATGAGAAAGTGCATTGGTGTTTTATTGCTATGCCTGAAAGTAGCATACACTACTTCTGTCTCCATCTGC